>NC_022028.1:50912780-50915658 GCF_000317375.1 Microtus ochrogaster | reverse complement strand
GAGGAAACTGGAGTCACAGGGGGCAGCCCCCAAGATCATCTGGCTGCCGGGGGAAGAGCTGTAACTTGACCCCAAGTCCTATGACAGCCTGGGCCAAAGGGAAATGACACAGTCTTGACAGCCCCTGACAGTGGCTCACAGCCTGCACCCAGGACTCCTTTTTCCTCTCCTGGAGACTGTTGCCGTCCTACAAATAAGACGTTTATTTTAAGATTTGGTCTGCTGGGAAAATTCTAGTGAGAAAAAAACAAAAAAACAAAAAAAAACAAAAAAACTCAGGGCTTCAGCAGGGTTGAAGCGGTGGGCCAGGTGTTTGCTCAGGCTGTCCGCAGACAGCATTTGGAGCACAGAGAGGTCCAGCCACTTCTTTCATTAGCTCATCCCACAGGCAGGTTAACTGTGGGTCCATCCTGCCAGGGCAGTTCGGGAGAGGAGACATCACCGAAATCCATCTGCCTGACCATGGCACGGGCAAAAAAAAAAAAGAATATTTAAGTTCAACAGGGTAAGAGATAGAGAGGAATGAAGAGGCCAGGCCAGGGGATAGGCCTGGGGGAGGCCTAGCGGGAAAATAGGTAGACACTTTCTCTGGGAGGAAATGGAAGAGAGGCTGTAGGTGCTGTAAATGCTTAGGGCTATTTGAATGGTTGGGCTGGGGAGATTTTTGAGGCCAGCCTGGGCTACATGATGAGTTCCAGGTCTGTAAGGGCTATCATGTGAGCCTGTGTCAGCAAATGTGCGTGGGAGAAACACGTTCTTCTGCAATGCTTTTGGGGAAAGATACGTTTCATAATTCAGTGTCTTCTTTATTTGTTTTATCTTTTTAAAATATTTTTTCATTTGTTATGTGTATGAGTGTTCTGTATGTATACCAAGTGTGTGCCTGGTGCTTGGAACATTCGATCCTCAGGAACTAGAGTTACAGATTTTTGCGGGTCACCCAATGGGTGTGCCAGGAATTGAACTCAGGTCCTCTGCAACTGCAGTATGTGCTCTTAACCACCGAATCATCACTCCAATCCTGTTTTTATAATCTATTTGTTTATTGGTTGGTTGGTTAGTTGGTTTTTCAAGACAGGGTTTCTCTTTGTAGCTTTGGAGCCTTTCCTGGAACTCACTTTGTAGACCAGACTGTCCTCGAACTCACAGAGATCCACCTGCCTCTGCCTCCCAGTGCTAAGATTAAAGATGTGCGCCACCACAACTTGACCTGTTTTTATTTGAAAAAAAATTGGCCTTACATACCTTAGGCGGGCCTCCTCCAACTTGCCACGTATTCAAGGCTATCCTTGAACTTCTCATTCTCCTGCCTCCACCTCCCAAGTAGTGGGATTACAGCTTGTGTCATCACCACAGCTGGGTTATTATTTATTCTTTTGGACAGTGCCAGATCATATAATGTCATGATACCCCACTGGTATGGTAGGGCACACGGTAACCCAACCCTGAAGAGAAGTCTTCACACATTCACTGAATTTATTCAGGGAATAAAGGTATTCAATAGCAGGCCCTTTGTCAGTTCAGTTCAGGTCTCTGTGCTAAATATACTTCGTCTTAGTCCTTCTAGGCATGTGTACATAGGCATGTGGACATAGATAAGGAGTCGGAGCCCTAAGTAGACGCCGATGCTGGTGCTGGCTGCTCCGCCCTTCTGTGAGGGCTCCTACACAAGCTGGTCACCATCAGTTCGGTGGAGAAACCAGGACTCAGAGACAGAGGGACCAGTTCCAAGCCACTTAGCTGTGCAGAGGCTAAGTCCCTACCAGAGGCAGGGTCCCTACCAGATCCAAAATCTGTATAATTATTTTTCTTTTGGTCGCTTGTGTTTTGAGCCTGGGTGTTGTGCAACCCTGGGTGATTCCCTATATAGCAGAGGATGACCTTGAACTCAGGACACCCCTATTCTACCTCCCTGTTGCTGGCTTCCCAGACATGTCCATTCTGTCCAGGCCGGCTTCTTGGTTTGGTCAACTGTGTCTCAACGCTAGAAAGACCCACAATGGAACAGAGAGGCCTCCACAGCAGCGCTAGTGAGCTCTTACTGCGTCTGCTCAATATTTTACACTGGATATAATAGCTCACACTTGTGAACCCAGCACTTGGAAAGTTGAAGCAGGAAGACCTACATGAGTTTGATGCCAGCCTGGAATATCCCAAGTTAGCCTAGGATAACAGAGTAAAAACTCTGTCTCTCAACAAAACACCACCACCAAATAGCTTGCAAGAGGGTTCAGAGGGTAAAAATGGAGACAGGGCCAGGCAATGGTGGTTCACGCCTTTAATCCCAGCACTCAGAAGACAGAGACAGGCAGATCTCTGTCAGTTCAAGGCCAGCCTTATCTACAGAGCTAATTCCAGGACAGCTAGGACAGTTACACCGAGAAACCCAGTCTCAAAAAACACAAATACATACATACATACACACACACACACATACATACATTCAATAAAGGGCCAGAGGAATTCGGCTTCTCTCAGTTTTGATCGACAATCTGCTGGTGCCAGGCACACCACCACCAGCTGCCCGAACAGAGGACTCTCCCTGAGAAAGCTTAGCATTTCATTGTGGAGAAAGTCAGTGTGAACATGAGGAACAGCTTTTCCGTGCTTGAGAAATAACTCTAAGGTTATTTCCTGCAGAGGACCTGAATTCAGTCCCCAGCACCCACATAGGGGTTCACAATCACCACGCCAGCTCCTGGAGGTCTGGTGCCCTCATCTAGACTCTGAGCACCTGAATTCACACGTGCATATCCACACACAGAGACACATATATACATGCAACGAGAAATAAAATAAATCTTTAAAACCAGCAACAGCTGGGCAGTGGTGGCACACGCCTTTAATCCCAGCACTTGGGAAGCAAAAGGAGGAGAAT
>NC_022028.1:50903896-50912340 GCF_000317375.1 Microtus ochrogaster | reverse complement strand
AAAAAAAAAAAAAAATCAAAATAAATAAATCAATAAAAGCACCAGCAGCAGCAATAGATTTGATTCTCATCCTTAAGTAAAACCCTGCTTCCCTGGAAGGCTGTGAGAAATCCAGCTTGCAGAGGTTGAATGAACTGTGATCTTCCACTCTGCCGGGCAGCAGATGACAGACATTGCCCTGTGAGAAATCGCTGTAGAGCAAGGCGCTAGCCCATGCCAGCCGAGGGACAGTCAGTGCCATGGAGGCCGGAACAATAGATGAGTCACGGGCATGTGTCATCCTAGCTCAAGGTAAAATGGGATCGTTGGGTAACAATCAGAACAATGTCACATGGCATGATGAGCCAAAGGCATGCCTAAGAGGCGGGTGGCCAGCACGGGATTCAGACGAGCGGGTGGGGGCAGGATGGAGCGGGATAGGGGTGGGAGCGGGGGTTAGGACTTGCTGGTGCCAGAGCACTGCGCGTGGTCTGGTTGTAGTCCAGCTTTTGGAGCTGGCGTCCACGTCCCCAGCTGACCTCATTGCACCTCGAGCAACTCCGCACCTTGTTTGCTGAGGTCTTTTTTTTTTTTTTAAACAGGGCTCATGTAGAGCCCAGACTGGGATCTGTTAGTCGGTAAGTCGTCAAAGCTGTCCTTGAACTATTGATCTTTCCACCTCAGCCACCCAGGTGCTGAAGTTACTAAAGTGCACCAACACATTTAGCTCTGTTTATCAGTCCTTGAAATGAGGGGGCGGGGGGGGGTGGGGAGGAGCGAGGTTTTTAGCTTAGGAGAAGGTTCAGTTGGTAAAGAGCCTGCTGTGGAGGGTGAGGAACTGAGCTCAGATCCTCAGCAGCAAGGAAAAGGGAGGGGAGAGATGGAGGGAGGGAAGAAGGAAGGACAAAAACACACACAAACTCTTGGGACTGGAGAAATGGCTCAACAGTCAGAGCTCTTATAGAGGATCCAAACTTCAGCACCCGTGTGGGGCAGCTCACAGCTGCCTGTAACTGCAGCTGCGGGGGACCTGATGTCCTCTTTCCACCTCTGAGAGCACCTGCACACCTGTGCACAAACATGCGTGCCCTTAAGAAACCTCAGCTGGAGGCCGGGCGATGGTGGTGCACGCCTTTAATCCCAGCACTCGGGAGGCAGAGGCAGGTGGATCTCTGTGAGTTCGAGACCAGCCTGGTCTATAGAGCTAGTTCCAGGACAGGCTCCAAAGCTACAGAGAAACCCTGTCTCGAAAATCCAAAAAAAAAAAAAAAAAGAAACCTCAGCTGGGCATGGTGGAGACATGCTGGAATATCTCTATCTCTGTGAGTTCGAGGCCAGCTAATCTACAACCTGTCTCACCTCTCCTGCTCCAGCTATGGTGCAGCGGGACACTGAGCATCCCTGACAGCCTTCCTGCTGCTCTGGAGGCCCAGGCTCCTGAAGTTCTCTGCCCAGATCCAAACCTCACATGCGTGCCTCTGACTGGTGGAACCTAGGACTCATCCCTACACCTTAGCTGCAAAGATGTCTGGGAAAGTCAGTTTCTGCTCTCTAATTTGGGGAAGTGGGATTTATGACTTCAGAAAACACACACACAGGGAAAGTTGATCAAAGGATGCTGACGCTCATGAGCCATGACAAATGTCACCCAAACTTTGGTTTGACTTACTTGCCTACAGATATGGAATGACTTAATTATTGCAACAGGATCTCATATAGGCCAGGCTGATGTCAACTCGTAGTTTAGGATAACCTCGAACTCTTTTGTTGTTGTTGTTGTTTGGGTTTCTTTCTTTCTTTATTTCTTTTCTTTCTTTCTTTCTTTTTTTTTTTTTTTTTTTTTTGACGGTATCTGTGTGTTAACAGTTCTGGCTGTCCTGGAACTCACTCTGTAGACCAGGATCGCCTCGAACTCACAGAGATCCGCCTGCCTCTGCTTCCCAAGTGCTGGGATTAAAGACGTGCCACTACTGCCCAGTTTAACCTTGAACTCTTGGTCCTCTTACCTCCTTCTGCTGGAATTAGAGGACCAACCTTCACGTCTGCCCTGGGTTCTGTGGCACAAACTCTGTGGAGGGAGTTGAGGGTGGACCCAGGCTGGAGAGCAGTCCAGAGGTTAAGAGTACTTGTTGCTGTTGTACAGCATCAGAGTTGTGTTCCTAGCACCCACGTGAGGAGGCTCACGATGACCTTTAACTCCAGCTTCAGGGGATCTGATGTTCCTCCAACACAGAGGAACAAAAAAATAATAATACATCTTAGTCAGTGGTGGTAGTGGCACACGCCTTTAATCCCAGCACTCGGGAGGCAGAGGCAGGCGGATCTCTGTGAGTTTAAGGCCAGCCTGGTCTACAAGAGCTAGTTCCAGGATAGGTTCCAAAGCTACACAGAGAAACCTTGTCTCAAAAAAACAAAACAAATAAAAAAGAACAAGCAAACAGTAACAACAACAACAAAAAGAAACCCAAAAATCGGAGCCGGAGCGGCTGAAGAGATGGCTCCGCGGTTAAGAAGCATCCTGCTCTGGGGTAGGACCCAGTTCAGGTCCCAGCAGCTCACAACAGTCACTTAATCCAGAGCTCCGGGAAAACTGACACCTCTGGCCTCTGACACGCCTGCACTGACATGTACACACGCACACACATACATGCACGCGTGCACACACACACAGAGAAACACACATGTACATAATTTTAAAGGCAGACAGGGCTTTGGAAGCATGAAGTACATAAGCATTGACTAGTGACCCACGGGCCACCCCGTCTTCCTAGCCCCTCCAACCGGAATCAGATCTTCCCCCCATCACCCAGATTTCCCATCAAGAGCCGAATTCCATTCTGCCGATTAAATGATGGACACCTGCTTCCTCTGACCCATAGGGAGCTTGCCTGTGTCCTTGACCAGGGAAGACCGACAAGGCCCGGTCACACCAGGTCAGGGATGGGCTGCAGGGTGAGAAGGTCTGAGACCCTTCACAAAGACAGTCTGCAGCTTCCCCCAACCCCCTGTCCCCAGAGAAGAGCAGCTGATGGGTTTCTGGAGCCATCCAATCCAATTATTGCGCCTTTCTCTCTGATGGAGGCTGAGCCGCCACGCCCTTTTCTGAGGTGGCGACTGGTGGGAAGGGAGAGAGAAATGCAGCGTTCTGCACCTCCTGGCAGCAGGCTGGGTCTCCGTTACACTGGAGCTGCTATGACAGCGGCGTTTCCAGGAGACTGTTCTGGGGGAATGGTCTGTTTTGGCAACCAGAGGGCCCCTGGGTAAGGGCGCGCGCGCGCATGCACACACACACACACACACACACACACGGGCGCGCGCGCGCGTATACACACACACACACACACACACACACACACACACAAACACACACACACACCCGTAGGCCGCAGCATTTGCATAGGAACCTCCTCCCTCCCAGGAGCAACTCTGCGACGCGCGACAGCCGGGCACCCGCCCCTGTCCTCGGCCAGGCCCGCCCCGCGGCTCCGCTCCCGCAGCCTTGTCATGGCCTGTCCTCTGGGAGCAGTGGCTACCCGCCCAACCAGGGTATTTCCGGAGAGGCTGGTACCCTGGAGACCACGGGAAGTGATGCTTGGGGGACAAAACACAAATGGGGGAGGGTGATGAAATACAATCTTTCAAAGCGGAGTCTGGTAGCATCCCAATGTGTTGTAGATAAGGGATGGCTCAAAATGTTTATTTAGGTAGTTCTGTGGTGAGGCCCTGGCGGGCACTCAGAAAATGCCTTTTGGGTCAGGTCATTTGGTAGTGTGTGTGAATTTTGAAACCAGTGGCTTGGGGGAAAAACATTTTTTTTTTTTTTTTGAGGAAGTCTCATTATATAGTACTGGTTGACCTGAAACTTGCTTTGTAGACCAGGCTGGCCTTAAACTCACAGAAATCCACCTACTTCTGTCTCCCAAGTGCTGAAATTAAAGGTCTGAGCCACTAGGCTCCGCCCAATACTGGTTTGTTTGTTTTTACTCAAAACGTTATATTTTTTTTCTTGAAGCGCTTGTTTTTGTTGTAGTAGCACTTATTAATTATACGGAAATAGGGAGTTTCATTATGACACTTTCATCCGTGTGTAGTCTATATTCTGATCATGGTCATACCCCCATTAAAAAAAGATTTCCTACTTAGAAATATCTGCTGGCTGTGTTCTTGGGAAATGCTGTCAAATAATTGGAGAGGAGCTGATCCCCCTGAATTTGTTGGAAGAAACTGCGAGAGAAAATAGATAACTCTTGGAGCCTTTGCCCCTTCCTGTGCACGCACGCCCCCCCCATTCCACCTGCACACACCCCAATGAGTCCACGATGCCAACTGAGATGCCAAGCTGGGCCTTTAGACCACAGGAACTGCCCAAGGACACTTGCCTTGACTGAAACCCAAGAGGGGGCTGGGCAGGGGCAGGTCACCCCAGCTGAGCGATCACATTTCCCTGGCAGCTGTCCAAGGGGCAGTTCCCAGCTGCCCCTGTTTGTAGCACGATTGCTTTTATCAGTATTGACACAGCAGCTAGCCCCGGGACCGGCATTGCGGTAAGTGAGGGGGCGGGGAGCAGTGCCACTGAGGCCTTTTGCTGTTGGCCACATCCAGTCCAATTCCCCGACCCTGGGTCCTAAAGAGACAGAATCGCAGAATCACCTAAGATCCCTTCATGCCCGGCTCAACAATTAAAAGCACTTGCTGCTTTTGCAGACGACTTAGGTTCAGTTCCCAGCACCCACATGGCAGCTCACAACTGTCTGTTACAGAGTTCCGGAGGCTCTAATGCCTTCTTCTGACCTCTGAGGGAAGTGGGCACACACATAGTACATATATATGCAAGCCAAACACTCATAAGCATGAGATAAAAATAAATCTAAAAAAAGCTTCCTCCTGCCAGCTGTCTCCGATCAATGGGTTTCAAGGTTACTCGATGGATGCCCTTAGCTGACACTTAGTTTGTCCCGGACCTGGACAGCAAGGGAATTCCTCTTCCCTCTGCCAATTTTAGCATCAGAGGCAGTGGTACAATTAAAATGCACACTTTTAGGAGTTAGTCAAACCTAGCGTGAAACTCTGGCAGAGTCTAGCTTGAGATTAGAGATGTGTTTTCCAACCAGTCAGAGCCTCTGCTGGAGGCTTTGGAATGAGACACAAAACAAATTCAGGCTAAAGAAGGGACTCGGTTTGTAGAATGCTTGGTTAGCATTCAGGAAGTCCTTGGTTGGCTCCCCAAGATCATAAAACCGTGGCCTGTGCCTGTGATCCCAGAACTGTGGAGGTGGAGGCAAGAGGACCCCACCAGTTCAGGGTCATCTCTCCCATGAGATCCAGACCAGACTGAGTTAGCGGATACCTACCCAATCAAACAAAACAAGACAAAAGAAGATCTGGGAACTGGGTCTATTCTGGAAATGTCCATCGAGGACAGTCAAAGGTGGCCCCTTGGCAGCTGGAACCCTCCTGTTCTGGTCTTCCGGACCTTTGAGCTGGGCCGTCACCTCTGTTCTAGAATGACCAGGTACCATAAACAAAAGCTTCCCGTCAGAGGCCACCTAGCCACACCCAGAGATAAACTGCCTCTCTAGGAACTACTAGAGAGTCACGTGGCACAGACAGGAAAGCAGGTCTCCAAGGGGCACTCGTGTGCCAGTTACCAGCGCTATGGGCTCTAACCCTAGTCCTTACACCCACCACTTCCATGCCTGTGGGACGCTGAACCACCACGATCCTGGCGTTCCTGGTCTGAGGTGGAGAAATCACACCCGTGGGATTGCTGTTAGCATCTGGTGTGTGTTGCTTTAACATGTCAGCGTTTGGGAGTCAGTATGCTTAATGAGATTGGGGACCCCATCATGGCCATCTCTGTATCCCCAGATCTTCACATAGAGTTGGTCCAAGGCAGAAGGCATCGCTGACCCATGAATGAATGAATGGCCCTCGAGAAGCTCAAAAGCTGGCGTAGGGCATGTAGTTTGGTCCATAGAGTGCTTGCCAACGTTCATAAAGCTCTGGGTTCAATCCCCAGCCGCACATAAAACCCACCAGGGACATCCAAGGCGGCTGCCATGCCACTCACACGGGAGCTTAGCAGAGGGTTAAAAGCCATCTGCCTGTCCCCAAGCCCCATGGGCAAGCAATCTCTCTGATCCCTCAGTTTTATCCATACAGGATACTTAGGAAAGGAAAACAGGAAGCATCCCCGAGAGCCAGCGTGGCTCTCTCCCTCCCTCCTCTCTCCCTCCCCCCTCTTTTGGTGGGGGGTGGGAGGTAGGAGGAAGAGGGTCCTCTGGGTCACATTTTGCCAGGAAACCAAGTCTCCTTCCTTTCAACCTTCCAAGGGAACAGATAAATAACGGCCTGCTGGATGCAGAGGGAAAGATGTGGTCCCAGATAGCAGGGCAGACAAGCAAGCTCCTTAGGAGCCGAGGTCACCTGTACTGCGCTGTACGTGGTTCCAGAAGGAGCCCTCCTCTGCCCATCTATCCACCCGTCCGTCCGTCCGTCCATCCATCCCTCCGCCTGTCCATCCATCCACCCACCCACCCATCCATTTATTCAAGTGCTTCCCTAAATGCTGACTACGCCCTGAGCTGTGATTACAGGCACGCTGAGCTTGCGCATGGCAGGGAAGCACTGTGTCAACTGAGCGGCGTCCCCAGCTCCATTGACCGGATTTCTGTACTATTTCTTTCCACTGCTGTTTTCTTTTAGGACAGTGTACTTTGTACTGTGTAGCCCTAGCTGGCCTGGAACTTGCTCTGCAGACTAGACTGACCTCGAACTCACAGGCTCTGCCTCTGAAACGCTAGGACCGAAGGTCCGCACCACTATGCCTCATCTATAACAAAGTTTTAACAAAATTTCCAAATGGACAGTGGTGGCTCATGCCTTTAATTCCTGCACTCAGGAGGCAGAGGCAGGCGGATCTCTGAATTCGAGGCCAGCCTGAACTACAGAGTGAGTTCGAGAACAACATAGGCTACACAGAGAAGCCCTGTCATGAGAAACCAAAAATAAATGAACAAAATAAACTTTCCTGTAAGTGCCAGGTATGGTAGCAGGGCTCTACAATCCCAGTGTCGTGAGGCTGAGGTGGGAGACACAAGGAGAGACCCCGCTTGTGGGAGGCAGGGGAGGAAAATATCCTGGCACTGTTGTCCTCAAGCAAATCCCTTTGGAGTTATCAAGAGGGCAGCAGCAGGACGTTATCTAATCTGTTTCCTGTTATAAATGAGGAAACTGAGGCGTGCCCTGCCTCGGTCAAGGTGTTCAGAGATATTCCGGGACTGAGTAATGCGGGAATCTCTGGAGAACAGCACCCTTTGACCTTTGAACCCTCCCCTGCACGTAGGATTTAGCTGACTGATAGAATTTGCCCCTTATCCTGCTTTGCCATCCCAACCCCCAAGCCTCTTTCACGTTGTGACTAGGGATGGAGCCTGGGATGGAGTGAGCTAGCTGCATGCTGAACCTCCAGCCACGGCCTTCATCTTGCTTAGAAGGCTGAGTGGGCTGAGAGCTGGGGTCCCTGGGCTACTCAGTATAGCTTTGACTCCCCCTTGCCCACCCCAGTCCTGGCTATAGTAGGCAAGGGCTCTAAGCCCTGACCTAACCCTAACCATCCCTCACCTCCCACACCCCACTGATTGTTCTCCAAGGCAATCCTGAGCTTAGAGTCTCCCTGGCTTTTCCGGCATTTCCAGCACCCCCACGAAGAGGTAGAAAAGGAAAGTCTAGCCAGGATTTCCAGTAACACAGAACCGAAAGTACATACTCTAGAAGCTGGGGTGTGGTTGGGAGTGCCTGTAATCTCTCGCCCTTTGGAGCAGAGAACGGGAGCCCCAAGAGTTCCAGGTTATCTCTGGGCTACACAAGTCTGCAAAAGTCTGGTCTCTAAAACAGTCTCCTGCCTCAGGGCGGTCATGGGAGAGCCAAGCTCATGCCTCAGCATGTAGCCCAGGTTAGCCTCCAGTCAAGCAGCCTCCTGTTTCTGCCTCTGCTCTTGAGTGTTGGGATACCAGGTGTGTTCCACCATCCTTGGCTAGGTTCCATGTACCTTACAGGAAATGTCATGTTCTCCTGGGGTGACCAGTTAAGGAAGCATTTTGAAAAAGCTAAAGACTTGGGCTTAATTTAGGTTAGAAGTCTATGGTGGATTGCCTGCTCAAGGCTCTGGGTACTGGGCGTGGGGAGTGGGGGGGGGGGAGACAAACAGACAGACGGTGGACACGAGGATGTGTAGTTGGTAGAGTGCTAGCCTAGGATGATCCAAGTCTTAAGTCCCACCCCTGCAAAGAGTACTGGTGCACCCCCATAGTCCAAGCTCCAGAGACAGGAGTATCAATTCAAGGTTAGGTCTGGAGAGCTGGTCCTGGCCTCCTTGGACAGTCTCATATAAAGTACTTATGCATATGCATACACTGCAGGCAAAACACTCACACACAGAAAATAAAAATAAAATTAAAAAAAAA
>NC_022028.1:50889657-50903466 GCF_000317375.1 Microtus ochrogaster | reverse complement strand
CTCTGCCTCCCAAGTGCTGGGATTAAAGGCGTGCGCCACCACTGCCCGGCTACATCGCACTTTCTGCAGAGCAAGGACTAGAGCAGGTCCCCCCACCTCACTTCTCTGGGCACCCTGAGGGTTCTAGAGCAGCTGAGGAATGAATGCCTCGCTGGCACTTTTGGTGAGGAGAGAGAGCAACTTCTTATTAGCCACGTGACCCAGCCAGTCACGTGAATGGGTGCCTTAGCCTTCAGCTGCAAGAGCCTTGATAATGAACTTCTCCACCTACTTCAGGGGTGCTATGAGGGTTCCGAGAAGTCAGAGACGTTGCAGTGCTTGGAATCTGTTGCAAAGGGGAACAGAAACGGACAGGGGCAATTTCTTTGCAGAAGCAAGTGGTGGCGTCCTGTCTGCTGTGGCCCCTCAGGTCCTCGGCCTGTTTCCAAGTCCTCTGGTGTCAGAAGTCAGAGCCTGGCCCTCTGCTGTCTCATACCACTTAGTATCCTCTTTGGGTTTCTTTTCTAAAAAAATTATTTTTCTGTATAGGACTGTTTTGCCTGCATATATACTGTGCACCACACGAGTGCCTGATGCCTGCAGAAGTCAGAAGAGGGCCTTAGCTCCCGTGGAACTCAAGTGACAGGAAGTTGTGAGCTGCCGTGTTGCCATGTGGGTGCTGGGAATCAAACCAGCTTCTCTGCCAACACCAAGAACAGCAAGTACCCTCAGTCTCTACCATTTCTCCACACCCCCCACTGCATGTAGTCCTGATCCTCCTGCCTCCACCTTTCAAGATGGAGGATTGCACAGGTACACCATCACACACACACACACACACACACACACACACACACGCACGCACACATGCACACACACACTTCTGTTTTGGCACAGAGGCATAAGAGAGGGTCCACATCCAGCCTATACCTGCTTAGCATTCCCCGGCAAAGGCTTTTTACATTGGCTTAAGGGGAGTGCTACCCTGAACCTTAGCTGGACTCCTTTGTCCTGTTTGTCATAAAACAGGGCTTTCAGCTACTTGGGCAGCGTTTAACTAGCGATCAGCCCGGCAGATAAGTGGATCACACGCTCAACAAGCTCCCAGGGGAATAATTTGTACCGGAGAGCACGTTATAATTTATATTTTTGAAGCTACAGCCTGGGAGTTATCTTCCCAGTGACAAGAGACAGTCTCTCCCGAGCTCCACCCCTGTCCAGGCTGGAGATAATTGAGAGGCAGAGAGCATAATCAGGAAACAGAGTGGTCTGAAATCTCAGGCTCGTGAATGAATGGCTCACTCTCTGGCTGAGAACTCAGGGCTGGACCTCTTGTCATCCCGTTCTCTGTACACACACACCCCATTTACAGTTCTGTGTGCCACCACGTCCTTAAAGCAAAGGAAACTGGGAGGAAGAGAATTCAGTGGTGTGCCAAGCTTCCTGGAGGTCAGGGCAAGCATGGCTGTGCCGTGGCTCCACCATGGGCCACTTGACCTCTTCTGCTGTGACCCTTTGGAAACCTCAGACGCTGTCTCCTCCCCACTCAGTATCCAAGCAGGCAGTTCCTACATTTCCAGACCCCCGTCAAGGGACAAGGTTTGGGGCTGTAGGAAGCTCAGCCGGTAGACTGACCTCTTAGAATGCACAAAGCCCTAAGTTCCCAAGACCCCACAAACTGAGCCTAGGGGTGCATCCTTGCCAATGAGAGTTTGAGAGTGGAGTCAAGAGGATCAGAAGTTCAAGGTCAACCTTCACCCTTGATTACACAGGAAGTTCAAGGGCAGCCTGGGCTACAAGAGACCCTACTTAAAAAAAAAAAAAAAAGACAGTGGGACGGACAGGTTCTTGGGCTGTTGGGCTGTAGCTCAATGGTAAAACATCTGCCTAGCATGCAGGAAGCTCATAGGGTCAACCTCCAACACAAGAAGGAAAACAAAAATAAATACAACCTTAGAAGCTCACAGTGAAGCCTGAACTCTAAGCCTAAAGATCCACAGCGTGGAATGAGAAAACTGACTCTCACAAATTGTTTTCCGACCTACACACACACACACACACACACACACACACACAGAGAGAGAGAGAGAGAGAGAGAGAGAGAGAGAGAGAGAGAGAGAGAAGAGATAGAGACTCGCCAAAGAGAGGGACGAGTTCAGTCAGCCTAGCACACTTCAAACCCTGGGTTCAAGACCAGCAACTACAGGAAGCAGGTGTGGTGGGGGACTCCTCTAATGCTAGCACTAAGAGGTGGGGCCATGGAGGACTCCTGCAGCCCTAGTCCTCAGAGGTGGCCCCAGGGGGCTGGAGACCCAACTCAGCAGCTAAGAGCATATACCACTCTAGCAGAAGCCCCGAGTTTAGTTCCCAGCACCCATGTCCGGAGGGTCACAGTCACCTGTAACTCCAGCTTGTAAGAGAATCAGGTGCCTCTGACTTCTGCGGGCACCTGCCCTCGTGTGCACGTACCCAGGAATACGTACACATAATTTAAAAATAACGTAAACAAATCCTTAGCAATTCCAGATCACAGCCGGGCGGTGGTGCACAACTTTAGTCCTAGTACCCTGGGGTAGAGACGGATGGATCTCTGTGACACGTGTTTTGAGGCACCTGTCTCAAAAACAGAATAAAACAGAGAGTTCTAAACTGCCCTTGGCTATATAACATATGTGAGGCTAGCCTGGGCTACAGGGGAGTCTGCCTAAACCAGCGGCCATTAACTAATCCCCACCCCCTTGGACCAGTCCCCACGCTCCTATTCTGAATGTCTCCATTTTCTTCCTGTGTCCTGAAGACTGCAGTGTTCTCCCTGGCAGGGGAGAAGGCCTTACTCTAGTTCACCCTGCTTCTCAGTGAGGCTGTCCCTTCTCTGTGCTCACTGTCAACACAGAGCACAGCGGGAGGCACAGAGCCGGTCTTGAAAATGGTTTAGGAGGCCAGCAGTGTCTCCACGGATGTGTAAATTTGTTCAAATTCTGCTTTCTCTCCTGCAGTCTGGGATAAAGTACCGGGCTCCTATCTAAGGCGAACACACTCCAGGGCCAGCACTCTCCCGGTTCACCCACCTTCACCACCCCCACCCCTGCTGCACCCACTTCCCTCTTTGCTGAATCACTTACTTCTACGCATAAATAAATAATCCTCTGCTTCACCCATCTTTAAAAAAAAAAAAAACAAAACATAAACCTCTCAACTGGGTGTGGTAACTTTTGCCTGCGGTCCTGTCAATGGGGAAGTGGAGGTCAGGGGGTAGGGAAGCCAAGTGAGGTCTTTAAAACCTGTTTAGGCTACTGGAGGCCCTGTGTTGTGTTTTGTTTTTTATTTTAAGTGTGTGATGAAAGAAGGGAAACACCACAACTGCACGTTATTTGGCTTTTTGGAATCCACTGGCTAAACGTCCAGGTTCTCAGGCTCTTCCCAGTTTTGCAGAATTAGACCCCCAGGTAACTCTGGTGTGCTAAGCCACCTGTTAGAGGTGCAGTTACTGGGATCTTAGACTAATGGGGACTGGAAACAGAGGGTGCTGGCTCAGAAAGACGGCAAGGACATGTTTGAAGATGGATGAGTCTGGCCGTCCAGCCTGATGCTCTTTAAACTTTGAGATTGCTGGATGTGGTGCTGCAAGCCTTATTCCATCACTGGAGACGCAGAGGCAAGCGGATCTCTGTGAACTCAAAGCCAGCAAGGGCTACACAGTGAGATTCTATTTAAGAAAATAAAATTAAAAAAAAAAAATAGCCGGGAGGTGGTGGCATGCACCTTTAATTCAAGGATCTGGGAGACAGAGGCAGGAGGATCTCTGTAAGTTTGAGGCCAGCCTGATCTACAGAGCTACACAGAGAAGGCCTGTCTTGAAAAACAAAATAAAAACACAATAACAACAAAAAAAAGTGAAGAAAGAAATAAAAGAAAAAAAGAGGTGGAACTCGAGAGATAGATCAGCTGTTAAAGGGCACTTGCTGTTCTTGCAGAGAACCCAGGATCAGTTCTATAACCTATATGGTGGCTCTAAACCATCTATAACTCCAACCCCGGGGGATCTGATGCCCTCTTCCGGCCTTCACAGGCACCAGGCATACATGTGGTACACATACATACATACATGCTGGTAAAGCATCCATACATATTAAACTTGGAGGTTATTTGAATGCAACATGCTCTCCTCTTCTCCCTCCATTTTCCCAGCACAGGCTCCACAGCCCTGGTTGGCCTCTGCTGTTTGAGCATCCTCCTGCCTCAGCCTTCAGAGTTCAAGGATTACAAGTTCAGGAAGTCCAACCCCAACCTATGCTTTATAAACAACAATCCCTTAACAGGCAGATTCTCCTTGACACAGGCAATCAGGTCCTTATAACAAGCATCTCCACCCCTCCCCCACCTTGCAAAAGAAACACTTGGTGGTCTTATTCTCCTTTAGAAGCCTTTTGTTTATTTAGTAGGTAGTCATTCACAGGACTGTACACACGCCATCGCCTAAGGCAACTTGGAAAAATTGGTCGCCTCCCCCCCATGTGGGACCTGGGAATTGAACTCGGGATTGCAAGGAACAGCTTTATCTGCTGAGTCCTCTGGCCAGCCCCTAGACTTACCTGCTCACCCATTAAAGACTCCACCACCAGCCAGATGTGGTGGCACACACTTTCAATTCCAGCACTTGAGAGGCAGAGGCCAGCCTGGTCTATCCAGGGAGTTCCAGGCCAGATCGGGCTACACGCATACACGCACGCACACACACACATGCAAAGCAATAGATATTGTCTGGCATATTCTATGCTGTCTTTGATACAATCATCAGTTCTTGGGAGGAGCTTTGTTTGTGTGTCTCACATATAATCTCAGCACTAGGGAGTCTCATGCATAATCTTAGCACAGGGAAAGCTGAGGTAGGAAGACTTCAAAGCCAGGCTGGGACAGAGTGAGACCCTGCATTAAAAAACAAAACAAAACAAAACCAAACAGACAAAAAGATATGGGACTGGCAAGGTGGCTCAGCAGGTAAACCTCAGTGTCGCCAATCACGAACCAGCTCCACAAAGTTACTACTGAAAATAGAGAATAAGCCGGGCGGTGGTGGCGCACGCCTTTAATCCCAGCAGAGGGAGGCAGAGGCAGGCGGATCTCTGTGAGTTCGAGGCCAGCCTGGTCTACAGAGAGAGAGTTCCAGAACAGGCTCCAAAGCTACAAAGAAAACCTGTCTCAAAAAAGGAGGAGAGGAGGGGAGGAGAGGGGAGGGGAAGGGAGGGGAGGGAAGGGAAACACGTGTTTGAGCAAAGCCTTAAGGGAAACACTGCCCTAAAGGCCTCTGCTATGGGAGGTGAGCCCTGGGAGCCAGGTACTTTCAAATTTGCTGGCCTTGAGAGACCCACCTGCCTCTGCCCCCACCCCCAAGGCTGGGATTAAATGTGAATGGACACACACACTCACGCACGCTCCACCCCAACTTGACCTTAAAACTTTTTGTGTTTTTTGTTTGCTTTGTTGTTGGTTTTTTTGGGGGGGGGGTGGGGGCGGGGTGAACCAGCTGGCTTCCCTGCCCCTGTCTCCACCTAAGTAATTCCAGGCAGAACGTCTCCTTTCCGCAGATTTTCAATGGGGAATTCGGTTCTCACAAGGCACAAGGGCTGAAGAAAGGGGAAGAGAAAGCCCGGAGGCGGGGGAAGAAGTACCCCCTAGCAGCAGACTTCCCCTCCCCTTCCCTCAAGAGGTTCCCAGCACCTCAGGGCACCCTTTAGGGCTAGAAAAGCATAAAGGTCTTGATTAGAGGCAAGCTGGAGGAGGAGTAGGCCCTCTCAGTGCCCAGGCCTCCTCCCAGCCACTCCCCATTTCTCACTTTGGCGGCAAAAACTAGCCGGGTCCCCTGTGGCCTCCCAGCCCGGCCCTTAATCTGACTGTCTAAATGGTGGTGGCTGCTTCCCTTCAGGCCCTCCCCACCCGCCTCCCAGGAGCTGGGTGGTCTCTTTTGCCAGAGTACGGGCCTTCCACTTAGTATTCCCTCAGGGGTCCAGGGCATCCCAAGAGGAAGGCCTTGGCTCCCCCAAAACAATATCCAGACATGACCAGGCCTCCCGGCCCCCCTCCCAGGGCCAAAAAGCCTCAAACGAAGCCAAGTGGTCCTGGCATCCCCCGGACAGAATCTTTTGTCCGAGTTGGAAGCAAGCTGAGAAGATGAAAGGGGGCTTCCAAGCTGACCCCGTCACCTCTCGTTATCTCGTGCCTGCTCCCCGAGGACTCTCGGAGGCAGTCGGCCGCGTTTTCTCAGGCTCGCCCGGGGTTAACGACCTCCGAGCAGCTCCTGCAGGCAGGAATGCGAGGAATGTACCTGCCCCAGTGGGGGTGGGGGCGAAAATGCGTGGATAATGAGGTCAAAACCAAGCACCGCCTCCTTCTCAAAGGACTCCCGAAAGAGAGGCTATTAGATATAGTTCATTAGTTGGGGCGGGACGGGCGGCTGCTTTTTTTAGTTTGTGGCCTGAAGACACACAGAGGCCTTTCGCCAAGTTTGGATTCTCCTCCAGGTCATTGGAAGGCCGCGCTTTTGACTGAAGGGCAAGCGAGCTACCACTGGGTTCAGGCAACAAATGACTTCGGGGGCTCCACACGTGATTTGTACACTGGGTGTGATAGCCGCACTGCGTTTAAGCCCTGGGGAGGCAGGAGGGTCCTGAAGAGTTGACAGAGAACCTGGTGGTTTCTAGGCCATCCAGGGCTATTGAGTGAGACCCAGTCTCAAAGAGGAACTCCTCTTGTAGAAGTCCTGAGTCTGGTCTCACAGCACCCACCAGTTGGGCTGCTCAAGTCATCCTGTAACTCCAGTTACAGTCCTCACAAGACTCTAACCTCCCTGGGCATCTACACACACAAACACACAATTTAAAATTATAAAACTAGGGCATATTCGTGCATGCCTTTTGTTTGTTTGTTTGGTTGGTTTTTGTTTTTTTCTGAGACAGGGTTTCTCTATAGCTTTGGAGCCCTTCCGGGAACTAGCTCTTTTAGACCAGGCTGGCCTTGAACTCAGAGATTCACCTGTCTCTGCCTCCTGAGTGCTGCCACCGCTACCTGGCTGTTAGTGCCTACCTTTAATCCCAGCACTTGGGATGGGGAGGCAGATCTCTGTGTTCTAGGGAAGCCAGGTCTACATTTTTGGAAAAAGCAAAAGAGATTTTTCTGTCTGCTTAGTGGCCACACCTGAATCTACTGGTATTTTAATTGTTGTCTGTAGCCCCATGCCCTCACACCTGACTACCAGCCACTCAGGCCTCTGCCTGGCAGGGCTCCCAGTCCTGGTGGCGCAGCTCCAGTGCAGCCATAAAATATAGATTTAAATTCTCTATTTTTCTATTTATCAATAAGACTTGAGAGTCAAAGGCTGGGGTGAAAACCTGCTAGCTCAGGGAGGCTGAGTAGCAAGGAGCTAACCTTGTTTTTGCCGAGTCACCGCAAGAGACAGCCTCTCCCCTTGTCCCAGAACCCAAAAGAATCTCAAACTCTAGTCCCTACCCTTCCTGGGCATCTTCTCTATGCAAATCAATTCTAGTCAGCTAGACTCTGCCCCCCTCATTGTGTAATATTAAAGATGTGTTGTATCTTTTATGCCATGTAATAGTTGTTTAATGATGCAAAGATTGCTGCATTCTGTTATTTTGCATTTGTCTAACTCTGTAAAGTTGTGTTACTTTGCCTGATTATATCTGATTAGTCTAATAAAAAGCTGAACGGCCAATAGCTAGACAGGAGAAAGTATAGGTGGAGCTGGCAAACAGAATAAGAGAAGAGAGAAGAATAAATAAATAAGAGGCTGAAGAGATGGCCCTGTTGATAAAATGCTTGCTTTGCAAGCAAGCGTGAAAACCTGAGTTTAAACCAGGTGTGTGGTGCACAGCTTTAATCACAGTGCTCAGGAGGCAGAGATGGGGGCAGATCTCTGTGAGTTCAAGGCCAGCCTGGTCTCCGTAGTGAGCTCCAGGACAGCCGGGGCTACCTAGTAAGACCCTGTCTCAAAAGAAAGAACAACAACAACAAAAGAGGCTGAGTTCAATCAGCAGCACCCGTGGAAGCAGCCTAAGTGTGTGCCTGTAATCTCAGAGCAGGAGAGATGAAAGCCTGAGGGGCCCTGGAGCTGCCTGGACAGCCAATCTTAGTGAGTGAGAAACACACCAGATCCGGACTTCTGGTCTCCAGATGCACGCTCACACACAAGCGCACAGCAATAGGTCTGTGTGCACACACACATAGATAAAGATAAAACTTTTAGCCAGGCAGTGGTGGCACAGGCCTTTAATCCCAGCACTTGGGAGGCAGAGGCAAGTGGATCTCTGTGAGTTCAAGACCAGCCTGGTCTACAAGAGCTAGTTCCAGGACAGGCACCAAACCTACAGAGAAACCCTGTCTCAAAAAACAAAATAATCAACTAAACAAACAAACAAACAAAAATGAAACAAAAAGCCAAACAACTTTTAGATGGCCTTTGATCCTGTGGGCTCCTGGGTGGCTACCTTCAGAGTCCCACCCACCTAGTTGCAAGGCCCTCTGCCCCTGGGTTACACAAGCTCCAGAGGAATCCCAGCTCCTGGCAGGTTTCTGGATGCTAAAGACACACTCTGCATTTTCAGCTGTTGTCCTGGATCCACCTTGTGTCACCTGCTAGCCAGCTGGAGGTGCCTCAAGGAGCACCACTCAGAGTAGCCAAAAGATATTTCAGTATCCAAATTCCAGATCTGAGCTCACAGGACATTGTCCAAATGCTACCCTGGGAAACACTCTGAGATGTGCGCAGTCCAGCCTCTCAATGGCGACTAGCGATGGGTGGGCGCCAAGCCACGCTGGCTACCGGGAAACTTCGCTGGAACACAGCCTTAACTGACCACGTTGAGTTTTTGTTTGTGGTAGTGAAAGATGCATCCATACTGGCTCTCTCTCTACTGAGCCCCAACTCCCAATACACTTTGTGAGACAGGGTCAGACTCAAGGGTGTGTAATCTGTGCTTGGAACAGGCTGTAGACCAGGCTGCCCTTGAACTGAGGAAGGGCTGGGATTAGGCATGTACCACTATGCCTGGCCTAATCTTATTTGTTCTATAAGTTTTGTTTTTATTTATTAATTTTATGTGTAAGAGTGTTTTGTCTGCATATACGTCTGTGTTCCACAAGTGTGTCTGGTGCCCTCAGAGGGTGTGGCATCCCCCAGGACTAGAGTTACAGACGGTTGTGAGCTGCCTTATGGATGTTGGGAATGGAACCCAGGTCCTCTGGAAGAGCAGCCAATGCTCTTAACCTCTGAGTCATCTCTCCAGCCCTGGGCCTAGCTTCTTAAACCGTGAGTCATGCTACCGCGTGGAGTTTGCTGGGTAAATGAGAGGACAGTGTCATCAAATCAGGCAAGAAGATTTCTGAAGTCACAGCCAGTAAAACTTAATCCAAAAGCACACTAAGGGACCAATCCTAGGTGTCCCTGGTACCACTCACCCATGTGTCCAACGCCCTAGCTGAAACCTCGGTTCGAGGGCTGTCTCACCATGACCAGGTTATCCCACCATGATCCACCCTGCCTGAAATCCCTCACCTGGGATACTTGCTGTGGTATGCTGTGTTTGACTCTATGGGTTTAAAGTTTTTGGCTCTAATATAAACATAATGATTTGTGTTGGGTGCTTTTATCCCAGCACTCGGAAGGCAGAGGTGGGCGGATCTCTGTGAGTTTGAGGTCAGCCTGGTCTACAAAGTGAGTTTCAGGTCTGGCTCCATAGCTACTGAGAAACCCTGTCTCAAAAAACCAAAAAAAGAAAAAAAAGTTAAAGAAGAAACATAACGATTTAAGCTTTCTACACTTTCCAACTGTCGTTTCTCAAGCATGTATAAAGATTACTATATGTACCAATTAGATTATATTAGAATGTTCTGTTTATTTATTTGTTTAAGTTTTGTGTGTGTGTGTGTGTGTGTGTGTGTGTGTGTGTTTTGAGACCAAGTTTCTTTATGTAACAGCCCTGTCCTGGAACTTGCCTTGTAGACTAGGCCTCAAACTCACAGAGATCCTCCTGCCTCTGCCTCCCCAAGGCTCTGGGCTGGGCAGAATGTTGGAGGGATGGCTTAGCAGTTGAGAGCACTGGCTGTTCTTGCAGAGGACCCAGGTTCGGTATCTAACCCCCACATGAAGGCTCACAACCATCAGTAATTTCACTTCCAGGAGCTCCAGCTACATATATAAATCTAAAAACCAAAGAACAGCATGTTTGTAGAACTTTGATCTCACTTAATTGTATCCTATAAAAATATTTTGTTTTATTTCTGGAATACGCGTGTGCATGTATTGGAATAGAGGCTCTGTTTGTGTTTATTTTGAGACAGGGACTCACTCTGTACCTGTGGCTGGGTGGCTGGTTTGGAGCTTACTACATAGTCCAAGGCTGGCCTCCAGTGTCAGCAATGTTCTTGCCTTAGCCTCTGCAGTGCTCAGAGGACAGGCATGCACCAGCATACTAGACTTGCTCATGTAACTTCCAACCTAGGGATGAGATGAACCATAAATAAAAACAATAGAGGCAAATAGGAGAGACTGCTAGGGAAGGCCTGTGATTCCCGAGCATCATCCAATGGACCGGCTCCATCTGGGCAGGCCCTCAGGAGTCCGTCAGCTCTGAGGGATAATCAAGGCCAGCCGCAGTACCTTACATGGCCATCCAGGCAGCCAGCCGCCGGAATCCCAGGGATTACGCAGCCTCTGGAGGGCTTGGAACAAACTCAGGTCACCTGCTGCAGCCACAAGTGTGTGCCTGGGCTTCTGCGGCTTCTGTCTTGTGACTGAGGAATTTTGAAATGGAAGCACTGAGCTCACAAAGAAGAAAATGTCTCCTTGATGTCAGACAGTTGCTGCCAATCCATCCAAGGTATCTAAAGATCTGGGAGGGGAAGTCAAGGCCCTAGGCCCTGCCGCTGCCCGCCCGCGCAGCTGGGACTTCCCTCTCAGCAGGCCAGGAGATAGGGACACTTCTGGAATGGTCCCCACACCACTGAGTGCCTCCAGCCCTCCCTTCACAGACACTGACCAGCTAGAATCTTAGGGGTCCTCCCCACCCGTCTCAACCCTTCCTGGGATCACTTCAGGGCTAAAATCAAATCACAAGCAGGTTCTTTTCAACTTTAATGAGTCCAGGCTGTGCAAACTGAAGTCTGGAATTCCACTGCCTGCAGCCAGAGCCCGCCTGGGTCTGTGCTGTTCTTTCTTGTCTGCTTTGCAACCTGGGAAGGGAAGAGACAAACAATATAGATAGGTGTGTATGGGAGTGGGGATATAGAATTCTGGACCACATGAGGTACTCAGGAATGTCACCCAAAGTTTATAAGACCCTGGGTGTCCAGTGGGAAGCTCCGAGGCAGTGAGTGTTCACCCTGGAGCCCAGGGGAGCCATGCACGCCTGTATTCCCAGTGATTAGGAAGTAGAGGGAGAAATATCAAAAGATGGCTTAGCAAGCAAAGGAGTTTGCTGCCAAGCCTGAGGACCGGAGTTCGACCCCTGGATTCACAGAACCCACATGATGAAAGGAGCCACCTCCCAAAAGTTGTACTCTGACTTCCACGGGTGCTGTATGACAGGAATACACATACAATAGCAAATGTAATTTCTTTTTAAGTTCAAACGTCATTCTCAACTACATAGTGAGTTTTCAGCCACCCCGAGCATCACAAAGATCCTGTCTCAATAAATAAAAAAGTAGCCGGGTGGGGGGACTGGGAGTTCCCCAGTACTCACTCTGGAGGCTGGGCAGTGGGTCTCTGAGTTCAAGGCCAGCCTGATCTGTGGATCGAGCTCCAGGACAGACAGGGCCACACAGAGAACCTCTGTCTCGAAAGCAAGAACAGGTAAATAAATAGTAAGTAAATGAACACGGGAGTGAGCGGTATCTAGAGGTTTGACATAAATAGGCCAAATACTGTAGACATCTGTCAAGTCTCCACTTGGTGACTGAGGTGGAGCCCCCCCCCCATTAGAACCCTGTCCCCCTCTCAGGGCATCAGCTCCTCAGGGGCTTGGCGCGGGGAACAGCAATGGCCAACTGTGGCTCTTCTACTCTGTACCACCACAGGCCCCGTCTCCAGCCGGTCCCTTCCTCAGAAGCCTTTGCGGAAGCCAGCCCTCTATTTTTTCAATTTCATTTGAAGTCCCCCACAACCCGGTCCAAACTCTGGTTTGGGCTGTGTTTCAGAGCCCCCGCCTTCCTCCCCTACAGGGTCCCCAGGAGGTCGGAGGGGTGTGCACACAGGAGGGCCTGGTTGCAATGTCGCTGGGGTGAAAATCTGAATCATAGTCAACGAGGGCAGCCAAATTCCTGGCTGGGAAATCAGGGCAGACTGGAGGGTGAGGCTTCGCCGTAAACAGAATGAGTAATGAGGTCAGAAGCTGTGGGGACCAGCATCATGTCTAGATGCCTGCTGTTCAAGGAAACGGAAACGGCACAAGACGGGGGGCTGTGGACTGAATAACAAAAAGGTTCTGGGGACTCAATACACAAGCCAGCGGGAGGGAACGTTCGCTTTCCTGGGACTGCTAAGCCCTCTCTGCCGGACGGACTTGGGTTTTTCTCGCTCCTGGGAAGATGGTCTCGTACCACCGCCTCTCCTGCTCCAGGGGCAGTGATTTAGTGTCAAAAAGACTGTATCACCTAGCTCGCTCTGGGCGTGCTGTGGAAGAGAGCTGGAACTCACAGCCCGAGGTTGGCGGATGCCACTGCAACCCCACCCCCATCTTGGGTCCCTCATACGTGAGGTGAAGATAATAGCCCAGCTTCGTGGCAGTTTTATATAATGGCATCCCCAGTCTGAAGAATAGCCCAGCAAATATTTGAAAAATGCTTACACCAGTGCTTGGCTCCCAGCGAACGCGGTATTAAGTGTTAAGTAAATAAAAACAAGCTGCCAGGCTGGTAAATAAGGCCAGTCCTCAAAGCCAATTCTAATTTTAACATTTAAATCCTGGGGCCCTCAGCCGCTGGGGTCAGCAGCAGGACAGTTGGACTGGACGGCTACAGGACTTTCGAAAATTAATTTTCATTTCCACCAAGAATAGAAATCCATGTTGACTTATTTTACTTGTACACACAGAAAATAGCATTCTGGCTCCTAAGCGTCCCTGTTCTTAGGAAACCACAGAGAATTCCAGAAGGACCAATTCAGATATTGTGCCTCTCCCTGATTTAATAGGTCTCAGTTTTAAAGAGTCACACTGGGTGTCTGCAGTGACACACACCGGTAACATCAGCATTTAAGGGGTGGAGGTGGGAGAATCAGGATTTCAAAGTCACCCTCAATGACACAGACATCTTGGGCTCTATGAGACCTTGCCCCCCCCCCCCAAAAAAAAAAGAAAAGGAAGAGCTAGAGAAGCAATTCGGGGATGAAGGAGCTGTGGGAGCTGGGAGGCCTGAGCTCTACGCCCCTGGCCTGTGTTAAGGACGAAAGGGAGAACCTCTGACCTTCTAGTGTGCCCCCAGCACACCTACAACCACACTGACAAATCATTTTAAAAGGCGGTTTTTAAAAAATAGTTATCTATTTTAATGTGTACGTGGGCTTCGCCTACATGTGTGTTTGTGTACCATGTGTGTGCTTGGTGCCAGAAAAGGTGGGAGGAGGTTGTTATAGCCCCAGGAACTGGAGCTAGGGGTGTTTGTGAGTAGCAGAGGTGTGGGTGCTGGGAATGAACTCAGGTCCTTAGCAAAAGCAACAAGTGCTTTTATTTTATTTATTTATTTTTTTTGGTTTTTCGAGACAGGGTTTCTCTGTAGCTTTGGAGCCTGTCCTGGAACTCCCTTTGTAGACCAGGCTGGCCT
>NC_022028.1:50884954-50889247 GCF_000317375.1 Microtus ochrogaster | reverse complement strand
AGACCTCATTACAGATGGTTGTGAGCCACCATGTGGTTGCTGGGAATTGAACTCAGGACCTTTGGAAGAGCAGGCAATGCTCTTAAACCACTGAGCCATTTCTCCAGCCCAATAAATATTTTTCAAAAACATCAAAGTCTTAGTTATACGAATGACTCTCAGCAGAGTCTGGAAAAGCACAAGGCCGAGAATCTGTTAGGGAGGTGAGGCAGAGAGGCACGCAGGAGACACAGAGCTGGAGAAGGGGCCGGAAGACTGCTGCCCTGGCGCGCACCAGGCCCTGGGCTCCAGCTGCACCGTTTCATAAACCGGGAGTGGAGGCGCAGCACTGTAATTCCAGCACTCAGGACGATCAGAAGTTCAAAACCATCCTCAGGCAACACAATGAGTTCAAGACCACGGTGGGCCAGAGAGGCTTGTCTAAATAAAAACAATCAATCAAACAAACAGACAGAACCTCAAAGGAAATATTTCTATAAAATATATATCAAATACATAAACTGCACGAGACAGCTCAGCGGTTAATAGCACGCTTTGCTTTTGCAGTGTTCCGAGCTTGGTTCCCAACATCCACATTGGGCCCTACCAACAGCCCGAGGGCCCAAGTGCCTCTGGTCTCTGAGGGTACATGCATACACACACATGCGCGCGCGCGCACGCACACATACACACATTCGAAGCTTTCAGAGGCAGCAGGGTTGGGAAGGACAGAGAGGAGGGGGTCATGCATCCTCCTGCGGTATGCAGCGTGACAGTGAACCCTTGGGTTCTGACTGCTTGGTGGCGGCAGTTCTAATAGATTGCTTGGCTCTATCAAGCAGAAATCTTTATTAACTGGATCTCTCCCTCGACTGGGAGATGACTCTAATAGATGCTTGAAAATGATGACCCCGATAAACTGAGAAACCTGAGCATCTTTCTGAAATGGGGTGGGGGGGGATATGGGAGGGAGCAGAGATTAAAGGAGGCTCAGGATGGTCTCTGACAGGTGTGTTTTATTGTATTCTAATTTTTAAAGGAGCAGCGGCATCTTTGCCGTGTGTCGTATGACACAGTTATATACTGCCTAAATAACTTCCTGCCCATCACAACATCAAGACGATGCGTTCTCAATTATGGGAGGAAGAAGAGCTTAATAAATATTCCTTGCTGCTCAGCTAGGATGTAGCTCAGCTGGTAGAACGCCTGTGCTTGTTTGAACAGTGTGTTTGAAGCCCTTCCTTCGGTGCCCAGGGCTGGCGTGTTAAGCCTGGTGCCACGCCGAGGTCCCACACACCTGTACTTCCACTCACCTCAGGAGGTGGAAGCAGGACAGGAAGTTTTAGATGCCATCGCAACGTAACTTGAGGATAGCCTGGGCTACATGTGACCCTACCTCAAAGAAATAATAATTATTTTTTTCTTGCTTGAGTTGGACATTTAGAGGATGAGGGGGAGAACATCTGGAGTTCAAGACTACCCTGGGCTACCCAAGTGTGAGGCCAGATTGGGCTGCAATGAAGCCTGCTACTTTCTCATTTTCTAGGTTTTATTTGTGCAGAATTTGTTGTTGTTGTTGTTTGGTTTGGTATTCTGGGGCAGAATCTTGAAATGTAACCCTGGCTGACCTTGAATGTGTGTTCCTTCTGCTCCAGGCTGTGTACTTTGCTGGGCTAGGATTTCGTGATTGGTCCCAGCTCCTCCGTGACCTTTACTGGTGAGATGGTGCGAAGGGCTGTAGGAAGGATGGTCCAGCATTATAGATTTCACACAGAGAGTGTTGGTCCTAGAAGAGGGGGCACTAGGTGCTCTCTGAACAGAAAAAGGAGGCATGCATTTCCCAAAATCTACATCTGAGGTGATGCCAGGCGGTTAGGAGTCAGCGCTGTGTAGTTAGGTAGAGTAGACACAGATTCTTCAGGGACGGGACGCCCCAGGGACTCCCGAAACACAAAGCAGGCCTGGGATCCCACACCCTCGCTACAATCTCTCCCGCCTTCTCTGCTACCTCCCCATTCCCGCAGTTCCCCTTCGCGGCCCCTGCGTTGGCTCTCTGCATACCACAGAGGTCAGGCACAAATAAAATCCATACATGGATACGGCTCTCGGGTCACGGGCTTTAGCTAACCACCCGGGCAGAGGAAGGCCCCAGCACCCCTCCAGGACCGCTTGGCTTGTCAACACCAATCCGTTTAATAAGTGAGATCCTCGATCGGGCGCCCGTAGGCCACTATCCATCACCAACTAACCTTAAACCAACTGCGTCTTCAGAGCCGCCGCTCCCCCCGTCCCCCCCCCCCAAGAGAGGAAATTCCACAGTCCTGATGTGATTTGAAATGTGATCCCCACGCTCCAGCCGTCTCTTCTCACTCTCCCCAGCCAGAACTCAAACTGGGTTTCCCGGGGCCCCTCTCAGGAGGGCTTTCCCGCCCCCCTCTCGCACTCCCTGCCTCTCTCTCTCCATCTCACACACTGTAACCCGAGAGGTTGGAAATCCAGCCTCCTTCATCTTCCGTTTCCCACATCCTGAAAGTTTGGAGAGAAGAAGCCCACCCAGATGAAGGAATTCCAAGCATGTGCGCCCCTCACCCCCTCCTCCCCAGCCCCATTCATACAAAGCAGATTACTAAAGAGCCCACGCTTCAGGGAGGCCCTTTCTCCAGCCCTCCCCACTTTCTAAGAGCTGATTCTACACCCTCGCTCCAAGTCCATGTGCTCAGAAGCAAAAGTGAATTTTTCCTGGGGTTTTGATTTAAGAAAACCGTTCAAACCTTACCCAGACCATTCATCTGTCTCCTCTTCAGCCCTTCCAGATAAAAGGACTCAGAGAAAAATGTGTCTTTGGATCTGGGGAGAAGATAGTAATGTAACAAGTGTCGGTTCAGAAAGACACCCTCTGTCCCTGGGAGTAGATCACAGGGTGTTCCAACGTGGGGACACCTCTTTCTAAGACTTGTTTCCAGGCCAGATTAAAAAGTGGTTTAAGGGCTGGAGAAAGGACTCATTGACTAAGAGCACCTGTTACTCTCGCAGAGGACCCAGGTTCAGTCCCCAGCACCCATCTGGTGCCTCACAACCATCCAAGGACCGGGTTCCAGTGGATCCAACCGGCAACGTGATGCACACAAATTCCATAAGGCAAACTGTTCATAAACATAAAGGTTTTGTTTGTTTGTTTTTTGAGTCAGGGTTTCTCTGTAGCTTTGGAGCCTGTTTTGGAACTAGCTCTTGTAGACCAGGCTGGTCTCGAACTCAGAGATCCGCCTGCCTCTGCCTCCTGAGTGTGCCACCACCGCCCGGCCTTTAAAGTTTTGTATGTGTGTCTTATTGGACTTACTGGAGCTCTAGAGATGGCTCACCAGGCAGAGCCATGCCTGATGATTTAAATTTGACTCCCTAGAACCCCTATGGTAGAAAGGGAGGGACCTGACTCTGGAAAGTGGTCCTCTGACATCCATGCTCAAGCTGTGTGCACGCGCACATGTGCACACACACACACACACACACACACACACACACGATAAATTTTAACATTTAACAAAAACATAATAAAGTGACCTATTTGAGAAGATGAGCCGGGACTGTGTGTGTGTGTGTGGTTGGTTGGGTTTACTTTAGAGTTTGTTCTTTGTGGCACTGGGACACAGTCCAGAGGCAGGGAGCATGTGCAAGGCCTTGAGTGTTCTACCAGGCAGCAAAACTCCCAGCCCCCTGGCAATGTGTCATTCTTTTTGATTGTTTTGTTTTTTGGTAAATTTCTTGAGTTTCAGCTACCTGGAAATTACTGACTACAGACCACGCCCAGAGGTTCTCCAGGCCCTGTCTAGACTTCTGTCACAGACAGGCAAACAGAGCCGGGACAGCTTCTCTGACCTCAGCCCTCAGAGGTTAGGAAGTAGCCCCTCCTCCCTTCGAGAATTCCTTTTCTCTTTTCTCCAAGGGTGATTAACTACCTCAGCCTTCCTTCAAGGAAGGCCAAAAAGCTGTTTTGAATCTGTAGGGACTCAGAATAATCAGTTCCTGGCATTTCCGGCTTTGTGTGAAGCAGGATTTCCTGTTTCGAGGCGGGCTGGCTCCCCTGTCCTGATGTTAGGGAGCCTGTATGACAGATTACTAATGTTGTTTCTGTGTGTGTTCAGGACAATTAACTACCTCTCCTAATCCCCCAGCCTTTGACCAAAAAACATGATAAAAATTCGGGCCCGTGTTAGTACAGAAGGTCCTGCATTCAACAGTCCTACATATATTGCCCAAGAGGCCTTGTGGAATTCCAAGAAGAATCCAAGAGGCTAGACCTGGAAAATGTAGCAACAA
>NC_022028.1:50878070-50883980 GCF_000317375.1 Microtus ochrogaster | reverse complement strand
TTGTCACTTTTGCAGAGGACCCAGGTGGCTCCCCACAGTTCCAAGGGACAGAAGCCTTTTGGCCCCCTGGGGCACCTGCATGCACATTGTTCCTTCCTTCCTATAAACTTACATAATAAATGAGTAAATAAATATTTTTTTTAAACCTAATTGAGCACAGAGGCCCACACTCCTGAAGTAAGGATGACCAGGAGTTCAAGGTCCTTCCTGGGCTGGAGCGATTACTCTACAGGTAAAAGGACTGGCCTTGAAGATCTGGTGACCAGATTCAACCCCTGGAACCCACAGTGGAAAGAGACTGATCCCCGAATGTTGACCTCAGACCTCTATACCTACATGGTGTGCCACACCTATGCCCACACTCTCTCCTTCATAACAATAATAATGATAATGATGATGTTAATAATAATAATAATGGAACTTCTTGCCAGGCTTGGTGACACGCGCCCACAATCACAACACACGAATGCTCTTGACGAGGAGGTAGACGTGCTGGGGTTCAAACCGAGGACCTCGACGTCCTCGAAAGCACTCTCGGTTCAGCAGCCAGACACTGGAAGTGAAGTGTAAATTCTGGGCTATGAGTCACAGCTCGCGGGGGAAAAAATAGATGTCAAGGATATCAGAGGCCCAGGGTCGGACCCTCAGCACCAGAAGACAAAATGCAACTTCATGCCTGTGATTTCTCTTACACTTGGGGCAATGGAGGTGTCTAAACACAACAGCTCAACAAAGGAAACAATCAGATAACCCCCTCCCCCCAAACTGGTTTATAACCCCTTCTTTCTGGCCTCTGTGCTTGGTTGTCCTTATTTTGGGGGCAGGGTCCCATTCTGCAGCCCTGGTTGGTCTGGAATTCACTACGTAGAACAGGCTGGCCTCGAACTAGCCTGGCTCCTCCTGCCTCCGGAGAGCTGGAGTCGAAAGCATTTTGCTAGGCTATCATCAACATTTTGTAAGTGTCTGTGTGTTTTGAGAGAGAGAAGGCGAGAAACCACATCAGGGAACGAGCATAATCGGCTCCGCGCCTTTGTTTTACTCTTTAACCTAGTAATAAATCGCTGAAAACTCCCGTGGTATTCGGAGCATCCCGTCTGCACAAAGTCTCCCCACTGTTGGGGCAGCAATGAAAGAGCTGCTACGCAGTTTGCGTGGTACCCTCAAGGCCCAACCCTGTTCTTTCTACCTATAGGCTAAAGATGTCAGGCTGAATCTCAGGCAAGGGGTGTGCTAAAGGATCGGAGGGAGGGCGAGGGGAGCCCAACCGAGATCTCCGCTGTCTCAAAAAAACTCAGCACCTCAATCAAGGGATAAAGTGATAATTAGGCCTCATTCTCATGCAAGGCAGCCTCAGCTAAATTGGAATGTACCGGAGAGACGAAAGGCTGGAGGCAGAGCTTGCTGTGGCTGGAGACAGGCTTTGATGTCTGCAGGGAAGGTTGTGTTTCATTCAGCCATCCAGCCAACCAAAACCACGCGGGCGGGAGCAACCCGAAACCCTTGGGATCCTGGCTTAAGGCAGACCTGGGCGAGCAGGGTCCCGGATGGGTGTCTGGGTGATTCTCCTCCTTCTCCATCTCAAGAAACCAGACAAGAGAGCGTGTGGGTACCCGACTCTTGTGATCAGGGGGAACGTGGCTAAGCTACGGCAGATTTTTTTTTTATGTGCTGAGGGAGAAAGCAAAAGCAAAAGGAGGGAAGGGCTTCTGTGTGTCCCCCGTGAGGCCCCAAGTAGCGTTGCAGATACTGCCTGAGCCCTCAGAGGCTGCGAGCTACCCGCAGCGTTTACACTCAGTATTGTAGCAGAGAGAAGAAAATGAGCTAGGAAAGTAGGTTAATCTCCCACAGAAACAGAAGAGGTGGCAGGTACTTTTTTTTTTTTTTTTTAATACACCGCTCACTCTAATTGCTTCAGACGGAGCTGTGGAGCGCAGGGATTCCTCTTGTCCTCGCCTCTCCTTTCACCTGCTTAGTAGATTCCTTTCGCCATTCCTTTTTATTTATTTATTTTCTTCTTTTTTTTAAAAAAATCTCGTTTTGGAGAAAGTCACATTATATAGTCCTGGCTAGCCTGGAACTTGATGTGACGACCAGGCTGGCCTTGAACACAGTTAGTTAGTGGCCTCTGCCTCCTCAGTGCTGGGGAAATGTCAAGCCCTGACTTGCCTTTTGCTTGTATGTTTTTGAGACAGTCTCTTGTAGCCAAGGCTAGGCAAAAACTCTTACCAAATTGAGCCACATCCCCAGCCCCAATTTCTTTCCTTCTGGGATCAGCAGAATAAGGCTCAGGCACGACTACGAACACCACCCAGAGTTCATTCTTCCTTTCAAAACCAGCTCCCAGGGAGATGGCTCCTAGGGCAAGGGCACTTGCTGCCAAGTCCGAACACCAACATTTGATCCTGGGACATACCTAGTAGAAAAAGAGAACAACTCCCATAAATTGTTCTCTGACCTCCAAATACACACATGTGTACATATATACACACACATACATATATACACACACACTTAAATACACTGGAAAGAAAAAAGACAAAGGCTTGAGACACTGCACTTAGTGTACTTATTTACAATCCCAACCTATATGGGGATCGATCAGGAATTCAAGGTCATTCTCAGCTACATAGGAAATTCCAGGCTGTCTGGCGACTTGTGAAAATCTATCTAAAATAAAATAAACCAGGCAAGGCAGTAATGGCACATGCCTTTAATCCCAGCACTCGGGAGGCAGGGGACAGGGGCAAGCGGATCTCTGTGAGTTAGAGGCCAGCCTGGTCTACAGAGTGAGTGCCAGGACAGGCTCCAAAGCTACAGAGAAACCCTGTCTCAAAAAACCAAATAAAATAAAGTAAACCACTAAAATTGAAAAAAAAGAAGGCAGAGTGTGCTATCTGGTTGTCCTAAGAAAAGTCTTGGTGTTATAGAGCCCGAGGCAGGAGGATCAGGAGCATCAGAGAGTTTAAGGCCAGCTTGAACTACTTGGGGGTCTGTCAAACAGAAGGCTTCACATCCAGTCCACAATTGTCCGTGTCTCCTCTCCTCACGTGACTGGAGGATCCTCAGCACCAGTTGCTTTTGCTTTTCTGGTACTGACAGCTCAGGCTATGGCGGAAGAGCCCCTGGACAGCTCCAGGTGGGAGTCTCTGCCCCCTTCCCCTTCTGTTCTCCAGGAACTTGGTGAGCCTTGGATGGATGCACAAGTCCCTTGCCCCCCAGTGTCTCTTGATTTTGGAGAAACCCTGTAATCTCTTCTCTGAAATCCCTGAAATGACGCGAACAGAGCGCCCCAGGAATTTAGGATAAACGGATTGCACAACTTTGAAATTACCCCGCTGATAGCTCATTCTGTGAAAGTTGGAAACAACACGCGTGTCTTATCTGTGTGTGCATTCTGCTGTTGTTCTTGGTTTTTGAGACTTGGTCTTACCCGGTATGTACTCCAGGCTAGGCTTGGACTAGAAGCAATCCTCCTGCCTCCAACTCCCAAGTGTTGGGATTACAGATGTGGTGTCTCCTATCTGTAGTTTTGCCTTTACTCTGCTTTAAGGGTGGAGGCATGACGTGGTGGGAGGGGACGAGCCCAAGCAGCTGTGTGTTTTTTAAGTAATAAAATAGCCTTCTCCAGAATTTCCAGTAAAGCCCCTAAGATGGCAGCGGCTCATCCCTGAAATATGTGTGGGATGCTGGGAGCTCCCTGTATTTTCCAGGCAACTCCAACCCCCTTCCTATATCCCCAGAAAAGAAAACTCCCCAGGAAAAAAAAAAGCAGATGGGTTGCTTCTGAACAAATCAAACTCCCTTGGGGCCAGCGCTCCAAGCTCTAAATGCTAGCAGAGTGAACAGCCAGAAACCTACATTTGGTAAATTATTTATCTTATCTCTGGAACTCGGCAAAGCGTGGGGGACAGCGGCTTCTGAAGAAGGATGCTGTCTGTGGGTCGGGACTCCAGCTGGAATTTGGACTTTTACTAGAAAAGGGAAAAGTTCAGAGACCAGTGGGGCCCATGAAGCAATCTTTTCTTTCTTTTTTTTTCAAATGGCTAAAGCAAAGCCAAGGAAAACTGACTTCAGAGTTCCGTGGAACAGGTCTGGTTCGTGTTTTGTCTAGCAGACTTTGCATTCCATCCGTATTAGGAGAACATCAAAGCACACCAAACCAATAGATAATATAGAGCCCTGGCAATTCCTTCCAGAACTCTCCATCTCCCCTTCCTTGGAAAGGACAGCCTAAAGAAAACTGAGGCAATGCCTCCTACGGTGATCTGGGTTCCCCGCAGGCTCCTTGAATCTGTTCTTCCCAGTGCTGGGCCAGCATTTGGTACCGGTTCCCGGGTGCTACAGTTACTGATGGTGGGGCCACATGTGGAAACGGGAGCTTTCGAGTCTGGATTGGTTCTGCAGGATCTAGACACTTTTCCTTAGAATGACACGGAGACTGGGGTGTTGACAGAGAAATTAGCTCTCATAATGATCTGTTTGATGAATCAATTCTGTCATGGTTACAATTGTGTGTGTGTGGGGGGGTGTTTGCTTGTTTGTTTTGGTTTTGCTTATTTGTTTCACGGTCTCACTTTCTAACCCTGGATGGCCTGGAATTCACAGAGATCCACCTGCTTCTGCCTTTCAATTGCTGGGATTAAAGGGGTGCGCCCCATTCACCATGGCTGGCCCATTCTTTACTCTTACATACCAGGGTTTATTGGGGTGTTTTTTTGTTTGTTCTTTGGAGTTTTTTTTTTTGTGGCTTTCATAGTCTTTTGTTGTTGTTGTTGTTTTTAAAAACAGGATTTCTCTGTGCACCCTGGCTGTCCCTTGCTTTGTAGACCAGGCTGGCACTTACCGAGATCCACCTGCCTCTGCCTCCTGAGTGCTGGAATTAAAGGCCTGTGCCACCATTGCCTGGCCACCATTGTCAGGGAGGCATTTTTATTTAAACCACAAGAACATAATTTTGGAATAGCTTTGCTCCCCTCCCAAAGAAACCTTAGACAGAGCTAGGCAGTGGTGGTGCACACCTTTAATCCAAACACTCTGGAGGCAGAGGTAGACAGATTTCTGTGAGTTTGAGGCCAGCCTGGTCTACAAGAGCTAGTTCCAGGACAGGCTCCAAAGCTACAGAGAAACCCTGTCTCGAAACCCTCCCCCAAATCCCGCCCCCCAAAAAGAAAGAAACAAACAAACCTTAGGCAAAGAAGGTAAAACAGCAACACATCTTTACATGTATAAGCAAATACCCTGCAAAATAAACATACAACACATCTTTACATAGCTAAACAAACAGGATACGTTTGCACAAATATTCCACAAACTACATATGTATGTACACACACATCACAGGAGCCCACAGTCGAGAGACTTTAATTAATTAATTAATTTTTGTTTTTCAAGAGAGGATTTCTTTGTGTCCTACAAGCAGCTCTGTAGACCAGGTTGACCTCAAACTCACAGAGATCTGCCTGCCTCTGCATCCAGAGTGTTGGGATTAAAGGCCTGCGCCACCTCTGGTAATTTTGGGCTAGTTTTATATCAACTTGACATAGGCTAAGCTGTTTGAAAGTAGGAAACCTCAATTGAGAAATGCCTCTATAAGACCAGGCCTGTAGGGCATTTTCTTATTGTTTGATGTGGGAGAACTCAGCCCATTGTGGGTGGTGCCATCCTTGGGCAGGTAGACCTGGAATCTATAAGAAAGCAGGCTGAAGCCTGGTGGTGGCATACATCTTAATTCTAGCACTCAGGAGGCAGAGACTGGTGGATCTCTGTGAGTTAGAGATCAGGCTGGTCTATAGAGTCAGAGTTCCAAACAGGCTCCAAAAGCTACAGAAACACTGTCATGAAAAATAAAACAAACAGCCGGGCGTTGGTGGCGCACGCCTTTAATCCCAGCACTCGGGAGGCAGAGGCAGG
>NC_022028.1:50876678-50877912 GCF_000317375.1 Microtus ochrogaster | reverse complement strand
GAGAGAGAGAAAGGAGGCTGAGTAAGGCTGAGTAAGCTGTGGGAAGCAAGCTGTGAGCAGCACCTCTCCATGGCCTCTGCTTAAACTCCTGCCTCCACGTTCCGGCCCTGTGTGAGTTCCTGTCCTGACTTCCTTTGATGAACAGTGATGTGAAATCACAGGGTAAATGAATCCTTTCCTCCCCAAGTCGTTTTAGTCATGGTGTTTCATCACGGCAATTGTAGCCTTACAACTCTCTTTTCTGTGTGTATGTGTTTTGGTTTTTCGAGACAGGGTTTCTCTGTAGCTTTGGGGTTTGTCCTGGAACTCGCTCTGTAGACCAGGCTGGCCTCAAACTCACAGAGATCCTCCTGCCTCTGCCTCCTGAGTGCTGGGATTAAAGGCGTGTGCCACCACCACCCAGCTCTCTGTGTGTTTAATATAGCCCAGGTTGGCCTCAAACTTGCTATGTAGCTGGAGATGACTTTAAGCTCCTGATCCTCCTGCCTCTGCCTTCTAGAGCTGGATGACAGCCATGAGCCACTGTGCCCCGTTCCTGTGGTGCAGGGGTTGGAACACAAGGCTTCACTGGTTTCACGTAGACCAGGCAGTATTCTCCCGGTCAAGCTACACCTCTGGCCCCAGTGAACCATCAGAGCAACCTCAAGCCTTTCCCTCTCTTCTGGCTGGGCTGGGGAGTTCACACCCTGTTTTTTCACAACTTGTTCTTTATCCCTGACATGTGAGTTCACGCCCTTCCACTGCTTGACCCCTCTGCTCCTTTTCTAGTCTTAAAGTACACGTGAGAAGTCCCCGGCCTCCCCTTTGAAGTTCCCCCAGTCTTTAGTTAACACAAAAAGACCGACTTCATTTATTCTTTTTTCTATTTTTTAAAATAATAATAATAATAATAATTGCTGGGCATGATGGCACATGCCTTTAATCCCAGAACTCGGGAGACAGAGGCAGGTGGATCTCTGTGAGTTTGAGGCCAGAATTACAAAGCAAGTTCCAGGACAGCCGGACAGCCAGGGCTGTTACACAGGGAAACCTTGAATCAAAAAAAAAAAAAAAATACTTAAAAAAAGCCTTTAATCCCAGCACTCGGGAGGCAGAGACAGGCAGATCTCTGTGAGATTGAGGCCAGCCTGGTCTACAAGAACAGGTTCCAAGCCGGGCGGTGGTGGCGCACGCCTTTAATCCCAGCACTCGGGAGGCAGAGGCAGGTGGATCTCTGTGAGTTCGAGACCAGCCT
>NC_022028.1:50873252-50876526 GCF_000317375.1 Microtus ochrogaster | reverse complement strand
AAAAAAAAAAGGAAAAAAAAAAGTTCTTGCCTCAAAAAAAGCTGCAAACAAAAAAGCCAAAACCTTCCAGAGTCAGGGAAGAGAGATCAGTGGGTAAAGCTTTTACAATGCAAGTGGTTGCTGAGTTTCAAACTCACCATGTAGACCAGTATGGCCCTCAACTCACAGATCCATCTCCCTCTGGGTCCCAGGTTCCAGAATCAGGGTCTTGTGCAACTGAGCTGCATCCTTAGTCCTCTGGGAGCTGTCCACCCGCAGATGGACAGAAGTCCCTTCTCAGTTACTATGGGTCTCCATTCACACTAGCTAATCTTAAATCCCCACTCAGTACCCCAATCCCACCCCCGACACACCCCTGTTTTCTGTGTGCGTGTGTTTTCTGAGACAAGGTATTTTTCTGTTTAGCCCAAGCTGTTCTGGTCTCTTTGTAGACCAGGCTGGTCTCGAACTCTCCGAGATCCACCTGCTTCTGCCTCTCTGAGTGCTGGGATTAAAGGTGTGTGCCACTATGCTTGACTAAGTCCCTAAGGTTTTTAACGTTGTCTTCAGAGTTCAGTTGGTGGCAATGTATTGGGAATAAGCAGATATCTTGGGATTTTTGCTAGAGGGTGTCTTCTCTAAACCCTGGAATATATGGTTCTAGAGTGGATGCCTTTGACGTGAAGTAACTCGAATGGTGTAGTCCCTGCTCGAGGAGAGGGGTGGGCCTGCTTCCTTCCTAGAGTATTGCTAACTGCATGCCTGAGACATTGCCAGGTCATATGGGATAGGCAGCTGTCTACATGGTAATTTGATGGGTTTGAGGAAATCCCCTGCTTAAAATATCTTCCCCCATGGATGGCCTTGGTGCTTGCCTTAAATGTATCACTTACCCTTGAGCGCAAGGTGCTGCGGAAACGCAGTTGTTACCCAAGAGTGGCCAGAGAGCCACCCTGGCGCTCAGTAATGCTTCCTGCATCCAAAAGAATTCACCAGATGGGGCGAAGTGACACAGGGCAGATTCCTGTTAATTAGGGAGTTGATCCTCCAGGGCCAGAAGTCCAGGGTGCTGTGCCTCTCAGGTGAGGGACCTCGAAAAGGCCTGATCACAAGACTAGTCCAGGAGATGGAAGGAGAGGACTCCAGATGTTCCCAAGAGGATTCCCTTGCTGCTGTGGTGGCCTGTGTATCTTCAATCCCAGCACCTTGGAGATAGAAGCAGGCAGATCTCTCTGAGTTCAAGGCCAGCCTGGTCTACACAGAGAGTTCCAGGGTTATAGACAGACAGACATAAGTAAACAGCTCACCATAATGTGTTACACGTGATGAACAGGTGTAAATGTTACAGCGAAAACTTGAGCGAGATGCCATTGCGAACAGTTAATTACCAGGCTAAGTCACCATGTCCCGAGTGCCTGTGATGTACTTGGCAATTATTGAATCCTGTCTAGGAGGGCGCTATTATTAGCCTCAATTACAGGCAAAGAAACTGAGTCTTCAAAGATTCAGCTTGCCCAACCTCCAACTGGCTGAGTCAGGACTGGAGGAGGGAGGGGGAACCTGAGCTTATGGGAGACACAAAACAATGACTCCTCAAAAACTCGACACTCTACTGTGACCTAGCCCAAGTCATCGAAAGAAGGTAGTCCAGCCATAGCCTTGGACGGGGCCTGGGGTTCAGAGTTGCTCCCCCGTCCCCCACAAGCCCTTGCATATGCTTGAGTAAGTAATCTACCTCTGAGCCAGAGAACCTTCCCTCTAAGAGATGCTTCAGCGATTAGGAGCACTGACTGCTCTTCTAGAGGACCCGGGTACAATTCCCAGCACCCACACAGCAGCTCACAGCTGTCTGTAACACCAAGATCTGACACCCTCACACAGACAAACATGCAGGGAAAACACCAGTGCAAATAAAAAATAAGAAAATAAATGTATTTGCCAGGTGATGGTAGCACATGACTTTAATCCCAGCATTTAGGAGGCAGAGGCAAGCAGATTGTTTAATTCAAGTTCAGCCTGGACTACATAGTGAATTACAGACCAGCACTGAGTAAAACCCTGTCTCAAATAAATAAATAAATAACTTGTTTCTTATTTTATTTATTTACTTATTGATAGGTTTTCGAGACAGGGTTTCTCTGTATAACCCTGGCTGTCCTGGAACTCTCCCTACAGTCCCAGGCTGCTTGAACTCATGAAAGACCTCTTCCTTTTTGACTTCCAAGTGCTAGGATTAAAGACACATGCTATGATGAAGTTCAAAGCTTAAAATGATACTGTGTATGCATGCGTGCATGCATATGTATGTGTGCTGTGTGTACTGTGTGTGTATGTTGTATGTATGCTGTGTGTACTGTATGTATGTTGTTTGTACTGTGTGTGTGCTATGTGTACTCTGTGTGTATGGTGTTTGTACTTTGTGTGCTTTGTGTGTGTTCTGTGTGTGTACTGTGTGTATATGTTGTGTGTGTGTGCCGTGTGTGTACTGTGTGTATATGTTGTGTGTGTGTGCACTGTATGTACTGTAAGTGTGTGTTGTGTGTCCTTGGAGGATAGAGGAAGGCATCAGATTCCCTGGGAGCTAGAATTAAGAGAGGAAAGCCACCGTGTGGGTGCTAGGAAGAGAACTTGGGTCTTCTGCAAGAACAGCCAACACTCTTGCCCCTGAGCAATCTCTCTAGCCCCCTTCCCTTCTTTACAGGAATTTTGTGACAGGATCTCAATGAATTGCCTTAAATTTGAGATCCTCTAACTTCAACCTGTGGAGGAATTATTAAGAAAGCCCTTAGCAGCTGAGCAGTGGTGGGCACACTTGGGAGGCAGGGGCAAGCGAATCTCTGTGAGTTCAAGGCCAGCCTGTCCTACAGAGAAAGTTCCAGGACAAATAGAGATGTTAGAGATGTTACATAGAGAAACCCTGACTCAAAAAAAAAAAAAAAAAAGAAAGAAAGAGAGAAAGAAGAAAGCCTTTGTCTTGTCAGGACTTTAAATTGCAGAGCTGAACTCTGAGTTTCATGAACAACAGAAACCAACTATTCTCTTAGTTCTGGATCCTAGAAGTCTGAGATCAGCAACACTACAGGCTGCTTTCTTCCTAGGCCTCTCTGCCCACGGCACGTAGACACATAGCCATCTTCTCGTCCTTGTGTCTTCTCAAGGTTTCCCTGTGTCCCGGTCTTCTCCACTCTGATCCCACCTCTTTTTTTTGAAACAGTGCCGGTGAAGGATTTTTTTGTACACTTTGAGGATGTGTCTCTGCCAAGGCACCTTCTGATTGGTTTAATAAAGGGCTGAA
>NC_022028.1:50868042-50872294 GCF_000317375.1 Microtus ochrogaster | reverse complement strand
GGTCTCCCCAAGAAAATAGCGGCATCGGGAGACAGGCAGGTGCATCTCTGTGAGTTTGAGGCCAGCCTGGTCATCCAGAGCTTCATAGAGATCCTGTCTCAAAAAAACCACTGCCCCCCAAACCTCCACCAGAAATAAAAGGGGGGACATGATGGCACCCATGAGCTGGAGCTCAAGTGCACAGCCACATGCATAAAATAAACATATGTAATTATGTCGATCTGTTCAAAGGAGTAACGCAAGCCACTAATCCCGGCATTTAGGAGACCGAGGCAGGAAGACTGCTCGCCTGTCTTTGTTACATAATGCAACTCTGTATCAAAGGGCAAAAACCCAAACAAGTAAAATACAAAAACAAGCAGATGGTTGCTGCTCCCTGCCTCAGTCTCAGATCTTGTGGGTCTGGAGTAGCCCCAAAATTTGCATTTCTGACAGGCTTCCAGGTGCTGGGGTTCCAAGGACCACACAGTTTCAGAACCTTCCACCTGTGGCCCCAGTGACTGGGGTGAAGCCGGCAGGTGCGCAGAGCAGAGAAAGGCCATTTTCCATATTTGTGCTGAGGAGACACCTGGAAAGTCCCCCTGCACCTGAAAATTCCCCACAAAAAGTTTTGGTTATCGCGGCAACTCCAACTTGTAAACAGGTTACCGGAAGAAGCCCTCATTACCTATACCATGAACGTGCCCCTCGGCAAATACTGCCTGTCATTACCAGTGGTTATCTTGGTAAGAATGAAGCACCCTGTGCCAGCAACCAAGTCAATATGGCATCACCGCCGTAGAACTTAGACAAGTCACTGTGTCATTGCTGATGAGACTTGGTGTTAGTCATTTATACAACAGAGAACACGTGTGTGTGTGTGTGTGTGTGTGTGTGTGAGAGAGAGAGAGAGAGAGAGAGAGAGAGAGAGAGAGAGAGAGAGAGCGCACCAGCATGAATGTGCCATGGGATTCCTGTAAAGGTCAGAGGACAGCCTCAGGTGTAGGTACCTACCTTCCACCCTGAGCCAGGGTCTTTATTTTATTTGCTCCTGTCTGAGAATCTCCTGTCTCCGCTGCCATCTCTCTGTAGGATCACGGGGGAATTGCAGACGCAACAGCTTTATCTACGTTCTGGGGATTTGAACTTGGGTCCTCACACTTGTTAGGCACTGAGTTATCTCCCCAGCCCAGATAAGCAGTTCTTTAATCGTCTTTATGAGTCTGCCGATTATACATGTGTATGTATGTATAATATTTGTTTGTTTTTCAAGACAGGGTTTCTCTGTAGCTGTGGAGCCTGTCCTGGAACTAGCTCTGTAGACCAGGCTGGTCTCGAACTCACAGAGACCCGCCTGTCTCTGTCTCCCGAGTGTTGGGATTAAAGGCCTGCGCCACCACCACTCGGCAGTTTTATTTTATTTTATTTTCAATTGGTGCTGGCTAGTGTGCTGTCTGGTGTGGTCAGCTTGCTCTTGTGTAGGTCTGGTGCAGGCAGCCACAACTGCAGGGTGCCCATGAGCACGACTGTCATGCCCTGTCCAGGGGACAGCCTTTCTCGGCACTCCTCCCTGTCCTCTGGCTCTTCAGTCAGTCCTTCTGGAGCCTCTTCTACCATTCCAGGACGGCGGCTCTAAAGTTATCCAGAAAAACCCTGTCTCCAAACAAACAAACAGCAAACAAAAACAAACACCAGGATGCCGCTTCTTTTGCGCTGCCCACGATCAGGGTACCAGCCCGGCACCTGACCATGCTAGACGAGTGAGTTCAGCCCATTTCCGGTATTGCCCTAGGTGCCATTCCTCTTGGGCACAATATTGTCTTTCCTCTATTGCCTCTCTTCCTGGATCTCTAGAATGTGTCCCTTTGTTGTTTGTGATCTGAGCATGCCTCTGATGCACAGTGAACACCCCAGGGATCTTCCAGAAATGAATGACGGCTTGCATCTTCATCGCCTGTGGTCCTTGGGCAACTTATTTCATTTTCTAGGTATGCGAGTAATAACGAGAATTAGAGAAAAATACGCACATATGTGCCATATGGATATGGCATGAATATGTATGTGCCATATGTACCATGGGAAAGGACTGATTAACACACAGCTAATATTAGATAGCAGCTGGACCTGCCAGGGGACACCTGTAATCCAGTGACAATTATGAGGGAAGCCAAGGGAAGGAGAACTACGCAGTCAGCTCAAGGGCAACCTGCTCTGCAGAGTGATTTCCAGGCCAGCGAGAATCTGATGAGACCCTGTCTCAATCCCTCACCCTCCAAAAAAGTTAGATTGTAATTGTTAACTTGTTCACACAGGGTCTGATGTAGCTCAGACTGTGGTTGAACGCCCTGTGTACACAGAGGTAACCTAAAATCTCTGATCCTCCTGCCTCTACCTCCCAAGACTAGGATCGGATCCACGCACAGGCCATACCAGGCGTAGGTATCATTTTTGACTAGACCACGCCCGCTTCTCTAGGCCTTTGCTTTAAGGCACACCATCTTCTTATTCATTTATTTATGGTTACATATTTCTACTGTTGGGAAAAGAACCCAGGCCCTCATACACGTCATGCAAGAGCTCTCTAACACTGAGATATTCCCCCAGCCTGGAATCTGGAAATAAATTTATACTAGTACTTTTGTTTGCTTGTTTGTTTTTGTTTTTCGAGACAGGGCTTCTCTGAATAGCTTTGGAGCCTGTCCTGGAACTCACTCTGTAGACCAGGCTGGCCTCGAACTCACAGAGATCCTCCTGCCTCTGCCTCCCGAGTGCTGGGATTAAAGGCGTGCGCCACCTCTGCCCGGCACAAGTACATTCTCGAAGAAGAAAGAATTTTGCTTCAAAAGTCTTTTTTTTTTTTAAAGCTGTTTTTTGTTTGTTTGTATGTTTGGTGCTAGGAACAGAACTTAGGGTCTTGTACCTACTATGTAAGTTCATTTACTGGGATGTGTCCCCAGTCCTGAAGACCGAGTATTTTATTTTGTTTTATTTATTTAGTTTTGACTTTTCAAGACAAGTTTCCCTGCAGCTTTTGTAGCTGTTGTAGACCAGGCTAGCCTCAAACTTGGAAGACTTTTAAATCTTGAATTCTGGGATTCGAGGCCAGAGATGGCCCTCACCTCTGGGTTGAAGTTTGCATTTTTGTTTTCACCATTTCAGTCAGAAAAGATCATTATATAACTAATTCCTTTCTTTTCTTTCTTTTTTTTTAAATGTCCATTTATTCTACATCCTGGTCGCAGCATCCCTATCCCCACCCTTCCCTCCTAGGTCCTCCTCTCATCCCCCCTCCCCATTTCCTCCTCTTCTGCCTCCATTCAAGAAAAGGCACATCTCCTATGAGCATCAATAAAACATGGCATATCAAGTTGCAGTAAGACTAAGCACCTCCCTGTGTGTTAAGGCTGGGCAAGGAGACCCAGTATGAGGAATAGGGTCCCAAAAGCCAGAGTCGAAACAGCCCCTCTTCCCGCTAGTTTTAAGTCCCGTAAGAGGACCAAGCCATGCAGCCTGGTCGACAGAGTGAGTTCCAGGACAGTCAGGGCTACACAGACCAGAAACCATGGCACACGAACAAATAGTAAATCTGCCCCATTGCTGGTGTGACTTTCTATAGGAAGTGTATCACCGGAGGTGAGCTTTGAAAGCTCTAAGACTCACCCCATTTAGCCATTTAGCATGTGTTCTCTCTGATTGCTTTGGTTCAAGATGGTAGTCCTCAGCTTCTCCATCTGTTTCGCCGTCTGCCTGAGCTCTAACTTCGTGGACTCCAACCCTAAGCAACCAGAAGCCCAAATAAACCCTTCCTTCTGTAAATTACCTTTCCAGTGTACTTCATTACAGCAATAGGAACGTAGCTCTTATAAACGGCCATAAATAACCTTACCTCGTCTCTCCAGTGCTAGAGGCTGAACCCCCAGGACCTACTGCATATTAGGCAAGTGCTTATACCAGTGAGCCACCTCTCCAGCCCTGATTTGACTGGCTGGCTGATTAATCAAGGTATTGGGTGTTGAACACAGGGCCTTACGCGTGCTAGGCAAGTGCTCTGTCACTTAGCTACAGAGTGATGCTCACTGGTCTTATGGATGGTGATGCCAAAAGCTTAGATGGTGTCACACTAACAATACAAATAATTGCTGTGAGATCTGTTAGGTTGTTGTTGGTTTTTCTGAAACCAGGGTTGTTTCTCTATGTAACCCTCTGTCCTGGAACTTGCTCTGTAGACCAGGCTGACCTTGAACTCACAGAGCTCTGCGTGCCTCTGTTTTCC
>NC_022028.1:50865701-50866957 GCF_000317375.1 Microtus ochrogaster | reverse complement strand
CCCCCCCCCCGACCTCCACATGGTACACAGACATACTTGCTGACAAAGCACACATATACAGAAATAAAATTGAATGAAGTTGGGCATGGTGGGGAAACTGAGGCAGGTAGATTCCCTTCAAGATGGAGGTATCCCCAAGCTAGAGTGAGTTTCAAGTCAGCCTGAGCTACAGTTAGATCCTATGCAAACAAATACAATAACAACCTACAGACAAATAGAAACAATAACAATCAAACACAATAGGAAACACAATAACAATCAAAACACAACACAAAACTAAGCCAACTGGAAAAATGCAAACCCAGCCTGGCAGTCCAGTTCCGCAATTCTAGTCAGGAGGCTGAGGCAGGAGGATCACAATTTCAAGTGTGATCCTAGCTACAGAGCGAGTTCAAGGACAGCCTGGGCAACTTAGCAGAACTGAGGTTCACTCAGTCCCCAATACTATAAAGAGCATCAAAACCCCAAATGCAAAATTGTTAAAAGCACCATGTGAGGTGCTTGCTGTCAAAAGAACTGCGTGAAGAACTGTGTTCTCTTCCCAAAGTGTGGAAGGAAAGAGCTGATTCCACACATCCCACATACACAGATATAATAGAGAAATAAATGTTTAAAAAAATTAAAGCGTTAGTTATTCTGTGGTGTGCATGACCCTGTAAGTTTGTGTGTGTGCATGAAGCTGCTGGAGGACAGAAAAGGATGTCAAACCTCCTGGACTAGACTTACATGTGATTTTGTGAGTTACCATATGGGTGCTGGGAACTGTACCCAGCTACAATGTAAAAGAGAAAAAAAAAACTACAAAAAGTACAAAAAGCAGAGGAACAAAACAAAACAAAACAAAACAAAAACCCTCAAATCCACCACTTCCATAAAACAAAAACAGAAACACAAACAAAAACCCACAAAACAAAGCAAGCTCCTTCAAAGGGTCAGTCGGACGGCTTGGCTGTTTGCCGAGAAGCGCTGGCCACGCTGAGATGGGTCTGTTTCTAGTGAGACGGGCTTGGAAAAGAGGAAGCATATGTTGAAAAGTAAGTTTCTCCAAGGGATCAAGTGGGTTAGTGGCTGCCTTTGTTGTTCACTTGGATCTCAAGCAGTCTGGGTATGGACCAGGATGTGGGCTGAGACAGTACTCAGCAGCTATCAGCTTCAAAAGATCCACTTTAAAAAGGTGGGTGTGTGCCGGGCGGTGGTGGCGCACGCCTTTAATCCCAGCACTCGGGAGGCAGAGGCAGGCGGATCTCTGTGAGTTC
>NC_022028.1:50862008-50864356 GCF_000317375.1 Microtus ochrogaster | reverse complement strand
CTCTGTGAATTCGAGACCAGCCTGGTCTACAAGAGCTAGTTCCAGGACAGGCTCCAAAACCACAGAGAAACCCTGTCTCGAAAAAAAAAAAAATGGGTGTGGTGGTGCAGAAGCAGGTGAATTAGAGTGAGTTCAGGGCCAGCCAGATCTACGCAGTGTGACCTTGTCTCAAAACAAAGCAAAACCAAAATGATCTATATTGTGTTCCTAGATATCTACAGTTTATTTGTAACTTTCTCTTGGACACGCTAATTGAACTTAATCATAGAATACCTTTTAACTTCTGAAAAAATAATTTATTATTATAATGTATATATTTGTGTGTGTGTGAGAGAGAGAGAGAGGGGGGGGGATTTTATGGACTCTGTTCTCTCCTTCCACCATGAATAGCTTCAAGGATCAAACACCTCAAGTCCTCAGCCTTGCTCATCCAGTAACTCCATCCACCTGAGTTATCTTCCTTCCCATCCAGTACCTCTGTCTGCTGAGTCATCTCAGTGGCCCACCACTTCCATTTCAGGCAATGCCTGGGATTAAAGGCAAGGAGCTTCAAAGATGCTAGGCAAGCACTCATAATCTACAGCCCCATCCTCACCTTCTGAGACAGGGTTTCCCTGTGCAGCCCTGGCTGTCCTGGAACTCACTGTTGTAGACTAGGCTGGCCTCGAACTCAGAGACCCGCCTGCTTCTGCCTCCCCAGTGCTGGGATTGAAGGCAGGCACTACCACATCCACCTAGCTTAGGGTAATTTTTGTAAGAGAGAAATAAATCATGCCGATACTAATTACTTCTACTGAATTAACTTAAAAACCTTAACAAGAATGAGCCACATGGCAGCACACGCCTTTAATCCCAGCACTCGGGAGGCAGAGGCAGGTGGATCTCTGTGAGTTTGAGGCCAGCCTGGTCTACAGAACAAGTACCAAGACAGGATGCAATGCTACAGAAAAACCCTGTCTCGAAAAATCTAAATAAATAAGGAAAAAACCTCATTGTCCAGTTCAGCTCCAGAAGCCCAAGGGCACGGTTCCACTGGGCTCAGTGGTTGGTGTGCACACTTGCCTAGTGTCCAAGCCCTGGTTTAGATCCCTGGCACTGACCATCAGGTGCTTTAAAACTGACCTGGCTGTCCCTTCAAACTTCCTCCTACACATCTCTGATTACAAACATTGCCGTCAACCTTTGACACAGACTTGATTAAATCTATCATATGGAAATGACCTATGGTCACTTTGATCAGTGTTCAGCTTAGTGATAGCAAATGGTACTCTCTCTCCCCCTGTGCTCTTGTCTTTCCAAAACCACACATTATTTAATTATTGGAGTGATTTTTCTGATTCTTTGTTGGGGTTTTCCCAACCCCAAACCTGCCCCCTTTTTTTTGTAGGGTTGATTATGTAGCCCAGGCTGACCTGGAACTCACTAGAGGCTGGCCTCAGCACCAGAGTGGTGGAATTACAAGTGTCACCATGCCCAGTTAATAATTCACTATCTTTTAAAGGTTTTTTAAATATTTTATTTTAAATTATGTGGGTGTGGGGTGGGGAGAGGCAGATGTGTGTGAAGGCAACTGTCTGACAAGACCAGAATAGGACCTAGGACCACTGGAAGCTAGGGCTCTAGGGTGATGTGAGAGCTGACATGGGTGCAGGGAACTCAACTCAGGTCCTCCAAAAGAGGAGCCAACATCTCTCCAGTCCCCCACTCTGTATGTTTGTTTACTGAGGAGGGGAGGACAGAGGACAACTTGGGCCATTTGAGAATCCCAGAGATCAGACTCCGCTTGGCAGCACCTCCGCCCACAAAACCATCTCACCTGCCCTTATCCAGCATGGTACCTTTGGACCCTTCCAGGTGGAAGAGCATTCCAACGTCAACTCCCAGAGCTGTCCTCTGACCTCTACATGGTCACTGTGGTCTGCACCCATGTGCCCTTGCCCCACGTCAATGTAATAATAATAATAATAAAATGACATTTCAACAATCTCTCTTCCTGTTGCTGTCACCGTCGTCATCACAATCGGCTGCTGCCGTCGTCATGGCTGGCGTTTGTTAGGAGTCTGGGGCATCTGGGGCTAGGCTGCTCACTGACCTCCTTTTACAGCAATGAGGTAGCGATACCATTTCCATCCAGTCCACCTTAGGAAGAAAGGTTAGGAAATGGCTATTTGCATAGCCACCAGGTACTACTCAGAACTGAATGCAGCTTAATTGAGACTTCTGGTTTATTTTTTTCTCACCTTCTTTTATTTTTTCTGAGCCCACTTAAATGTTCTGGGTTTTTGTTGTTTGCCTTATTTGTGGATGAACCTAGGAATGCTAGGTGAATTTCTTTTCTTCTCTTTTCT
>NC_022028.1:50861133-50861723 GCF_000317375.1 Microtus ochrogaster | reverse complement strand
CCTGTCCTGGAACTAGCTCTTGTAGACCAGGCTGGATTTGAACTCACAGAGATCTGCCTGCCTCTTCATCCTGAGTCTTGGGATTAAAGGTGTGCACCACCATTGCCCAGCATAGAGGAATGTTTATCATTGAACTAATTACTCAGCCATAAATCTGGCTACCCTATACAGCTCAGTTTGGCAATCCTCCTGCCTCAACCTCTCATGTGATAGGATTACAGGTATGAGCGACTATACCTGGTTCATAAAATGATTTTAATCATGATCTTTATGTTGGGTCATATTCATTCTTTCTCGTCCATCAGTGTCTGTTGGGTGAAAGGTGGGCATGGTAGGGGCATGCTTGTAACGTAGGCAACTGGGAAGGCAGAAGCAAAGGAATTGTGTGAGACCTGCCTGGGCTAAGGAGTATATAGTGAGGACATTAGGAAGTACAAAAGGGCTGGGCAGTGGTGGCGCACGCCTTTAATCCCAGCAGTCAGGAGTCAGGGGCAGGTGGATCTCTCGGATGTCAAGGCCAGCCTGGTCTACAAAAGAGAGTTCCAGGACAACCAGGGCTACACAGAGAAATCCTGTCTCTCAACCCTGCC
>NC_022028.1:50851053-50860828 GCF_000317375.1 Microtus ochrogaster | reverse complement strand
CACCAGACCTCATTACAGATGGTTGTGAGCCACCATGTGGTTGCTGGGAATTGAACTCAGGACCTTTGGAAGAGCAGACAGTGCTCTTAACCACTGAGCCATCTCTCCAGCCCCCAGAGAGATTTTTTTTAATGACCCCACATGACTGTCAGATGGGTGGAGGGGGCAGTGAATGAATGCTTGGAGTTTGCTCAGCAAAATGTGGAAGTACATCTGCCTCCCTCATTCAGAGCGCAAGGCTCTGAATAAGGGGTTTGGAGCAGAGCTCAGTGACGGGGCACATGGAAGACCCTGGATTTATTTCCCAACATCATACATCTTTAGAAGAGGATGGGCATTTCCAGGGCAGGTTGACTGGAATCTTCAGAGGCACTAAGTCTGGAATAAGCACGTGTCAGGAGTGAAAACGAGAGGGAAATACCCTACGTGGGCAGAGCCGAGGGCCTGGCAGAGAGGAAAGGACTGGAGGCCACTGGTGTTTTCAAAGTGTCTGTTTAGAGACAGGCTTCCTCTAGAGGAGGCTAGCCTGGCCCGGATGCTGAAATTGAAGGTGCGTGCACCACTTCAGGCATTCTTGTGCTTTTCCAGGCGTCCTGTTCAAAGCCAGTGTCCTCGGCATCTTAAAACGGAGGAGGAACAGAATTTGGGTCATTCCCTCGGCTCCCTTGGCTGTTGTGTTAGCTCTTATATGACCCTGTGTCACACTACTTACGTTTCATTTTCCTATCTGCAAAAAAGGAAGTAATTTTTGTTCCCCTGGGTTTTCTCCTTTCGTCATCAAAAATGAATGAGTTAGGCCACGGAACACAAACAAAAGGGAAATATGTCATGTTTTGTAAGAGGCATCCATAAAAGTTGTGGAGTCCCTGGGCATCTTTATAAATGTAAAGGAAACATTTAAATGCGTTAATACTGCAGCCATAACAGGCTCATTCCTCCTTTAAGTCCCTCGGACTTAAAAACAAAATAACGAAAACGGGATGCGGTTAGCTTTCAATTACTTTGGCCGCTGATAATTCAATTTATGGATTACAGAGGATGAGAGCTGACTCATTTCACACGTCGTCATCAACTCTCCATAAAGTTAAAAAGGACAAAAGAAGAAAGCGGAATCGGGTAGCTTTCCGTGGTATTTCCACGTGTACGTGGGGAATTTCCTTTGAGACAGGGCTGGGTCGGGGCCAATAATAGCCCGTATCGCCTGACTGCTAATACCAAGCTGAAAAGGGGACTACCCGAGCAATCTCAGATTAAACACAGCGGCCCCCTCCCACCCTCGCCGCGATCAGGAATTTTCCTTCTTCCTCCCGCCCTCTCAGAAGGGGCTGAGGCAGCATCTGGCACCATCAAGCTAACATTTGTGTCGTGATTTTCTCTCTCGGGCACTCGGACTCGGGTGATTTCTGAAGGGATCAGGACCTACTGGTACCTTTAAAATTCTTTTCTTTTCTTTTTTTTATTTCTAAATTGAGAATCTTTATCACCGGCTTCTCGCAGCCCCGGTCTCCCGGGTCTCTGTAAGACGCGTAGCACGCCCCCACTCTCCTCGCAGGCCTGTGACTCCTTCACTCCCTCGGTGTGCAAACGCCGGTGACTCACGTCTTGCACACCCTGCGCCCCCCCAAATCACAACCCCCACCCCCAGGATCGAGCCCACAGCGCGCATCGTCACCCCGCCTCGGCAGCCTTGGAGGTCTCGGGGCTGAGTCACACAAGAGGACCACCCTGCTCGGCGTCCACACACATGCACGCGGTCCCCCCGCACGGCCTCCGCGCCGGCCACACCAACGCCCTTCCACCGCTCGCAACTTGCTACGCTTCAGCGCTAGACCCCCTCTTCCCCCCCCCCCTCAAATCACACCCCAAATCTCTGGGAAACCTAAAGCCCGAGGAGCTGGCCTCGGGCGGCCTTTGAAGGCTTTGTTATTGTTTGGGTTTGAATCGATACGCCCCTCCCATCCTTCCTCCCCGGCCGCGCGCGCCACCCAGCTCCCGCCTCCCCGCACGCCCAGCGCCCCTCCCCCTCCGTTTTGGCGCCTTTTCCTTCCCGCCACGTCGTGGCGGCGTTAGCGACCATTCTGACCGCGAGGCGCGGGGCGGGGCGGGGGCGGGGCCCCCGGCGCGTTATGCAGATGAAGTCACTCCCGGTTGGCTGGAGCCGCGACCGCGGGGGTGGGGCCGGGGGAAAGGGGCGAAGCCGCCAGGGGGCGGAGCGGAGGGGAGCGGCCCTGGTCCCGCCGCCTCCCCGCCCCCTCTCCGCCCTCGGCCGCAGCGCCAGCCGGGCTCCCCGCCTCGGCCTCCCGGAGAGGCCCCGCCCCGTCCCCGCCCGCCGCGCGCCCCCTCCCCGGCGGCGCGCTCCGCCCCTTTACTCCTGGCGGCGGGGCGAGCCGGGCGTCTGCAGCAGCGGCCGTGGTGGCGGAGGAGGCTGGAGGGGAGTCGGCAGTGCCGGCGGCGGGATCGGCAGTAGCAGCAGCAGCCACAGACAGCAGCAGCCCTGGGTCCCGCGGCGCCACTCTCCCCGCCGCCTCCCGCACTGCCTGACCTGGCCGGCGAGCCCGCCCGCCGCCAGCCCCGCCAGCGCCCTCGGTCGTCCTCTGACTCGCCCTCGGCCTTGCGCGCCAGCCGCAGCCCGAGCCGCAACGCCACCCGCAGTCTGAGCCCCAGCCGCCGGCGCAGCCCCAGCTCGCTCCGTCGCCGCTGCTGTTCGTCCCAGCACCGGCTCCGCACCGACACGCTGGAGGTGGGGATGCTCCTGTCTAAGATCAACTCCCTGGCCCACCTGCGCGCCGCGCCCTGCAACGACCTGCACGCTACCAAGCTGGCGCCGGGTGAGTGTCCCCACCCCACCCCGGGCGCGCGGGTCCGGGGGGGCGTCCGGGGACCCCTGCGTGGGCCTCGCGCTTAGTGTCCCGTGCCTCCTCCCTAGGCAAAGAGAAGGAGCCCCTGGAGTCGCAGTACCAGGTGGGCCCGCTGTTGGGCAGCGGTGGCTTTGGCTCTGTCTACTCGGGCATCCGCGTCGCCGACAACTTGCCGGTGAGTGGGCACCCCGCCTTGGGGACGGCGCGCGGAGGGATGCTTAAAACAGGAGAGGGAGAATCTGATGGAGACCCGGGGCTCTCTTCCAGGTGGCCATCAAGCACGTGGAGAAGGACCGGATTTCCGACTGGGGAGAATTGGTGAGTGAGTCTGAGCCGGCGACCCTCCGTCTGGGTGGGTGGGTGGTGACGGGCGTGCCGGAACCGGCGCGCTAACCCCTCGTCCTCACCCTTGCAGCCCAATGGCACCCGAGTGCCCATGGAAGTGGTCCTGCTGAAGAAGGTGAGCTGCGGCTTCTCGGGCGTCATTAGACTTCTGGACTGGTTCGAGAGGCCCGATAGTTTCGTGCTGATTCTGGAGAGGCCCGAGCCGGTACAAGACCTCTTCGACTTTATCACCGAACGGGGAGCCCTCCAGGAGGAGCTGGCTCGAAGCTTCTTCTGGCAGGTGCTGGAGGCCGTGCGGCATTGCCACAACTGCGGGGTTCTCCACCGCGACATCAAGGACGAGAACATCCTCATCGACCTGAACCGCGGCGAGCTCAAACTCATCGACTTCGGGTCGGGGGCTCTGCTCAAGGACACAGTCTACACGGACTTCGACGGTGAGCCAGGCCCCGGGGAGGGAGCTGCCCAAGGTGCCGGCTTGGAAGCCGCTGGCGGCCTCGGCTCCGGCCCTTTGTAAAGGTCATTGGGCTGCCGGGCTCACTGCTGGCAGGGGTGGGGCACAGGCGAGCTTCCCGACGTAGTACAGCCGGGGATTTCAAGCCGACTGAGCGAACCTGCAACATTTCTGGCATGGTTGTATTTTTTTTTTTTAAAGTGGAATTTAGTAAATTCCATGCTTTCCCGGCGAATACGAAGTCGTAGGCAACCGGCTATAGCCCAGATTTCTAAAGTCTGACCCACTTTTCTCACCAGTGGAAGGAGGTGGAGCTGGTGGTGGCGGGAGACATTGATGCCGGTTTTGCAGTTTGTTTTGTTTTGGGGGGGGAGTTTTAAGGTAGTTCTTAAGAACTGCAGGGGTTTTTTGTTTTGTTTTGTTTTTGAGGATTAGGGAATCAGCCGCGGTTTCACTATACTTAGGGGTGTTGTGGGGTGACGAAGCCTGGAATGAGTGTTGTGAAATTAGATCTGTTGCTGGTTTGAAAATTAGTTGGGTGTCTCCCGCAGGGAGACTGAAAACCTATCATAGGGAGGGGCTTGGATCGCGTTCTTTCAGAAAAGGAATGGAGGGTTACTAGATGAAAGCAAGAGGGTGGGTCGTGGTCTGAGTGGCTCGCCCTAACACACGACAGCCTTTCAAAACTCTGACTCGGGCTTGTGGTTTGGATTTCTTTGCCGGTGGAGGACGCTGGGTTGGGCTTCATTTTTTGTATTTTACAGTTAATGGCTGGCTGAGTTGTCCTCCCTTGTGTTTTTTTTTTTTTTTCTTCCCTCCCCCTGGGCAAGTCTTTGCTGCCCCCTGTTGAGCACCATGAGGCTAGCACTTTTTTCTTTCTTTCTTTTTTTTTTTTTTACTATCCAAAGTTTGTAAACAGGAATCACGTGGTCTGAAACCAACCCTGCAACTCTGCCTTTCCCGTCTGGGGAGGAAAAAGTGTAGGTGTTGTGCTTTGCTTGCGCAGAACCCCCTCAGGAAAGCTTTCCAGAGGGCACCCTGACTAGAGTCGGGTCTAGATGAGAATCTGATCTGACAGTCCTAGACAGGGTCTGCAGTTCAATGCTGTCCCACTGTGAGTGAGTTTTACTACTGCCCAGGGCCCTAGACTTTTAGCTTTTGAGTGACTGTTTGTTGGAGAGGGAGTTATATAAAGGATTTTAGTTTAGGCTTGGGGAAAAAATGTATTTTAAAGCCGGGTGCTGGTGGCACTTGCCTTTAACCATAGCTCTCTAGGCCAGGGCAGGCGGATCTCAAGGATCTCAAGGTCAGCGTGCTGAGGGAGTTCCATGCAGCACAGCCAGGGCAGCAGACACAGAAACCTTGTTTCAAAAAAAATTTTTTTTTCCAAGAAGCTACTTGGACTAGTTTTCCTTGTTTATTTTTGCTAAGGCTGTTTTCTTTCAATTCCCTTGGCTTGCAGGAACCCGAGTGTACAGTCCTCCAGAGTGGATTCGCTATCATCGCTACCATGGCAGGTCGGCAGCCGTCTGGTCCCTGGGGATTCTGCTCTACGATATGGTCTGCGGAGATATTCCCTTTGAGCATGATGAAGAGATCATCAAGGGTCAAGTGTTCTTCAGGCAAAGGGTCTCTTCAGGTAACTTCCACGAAACCCTTTGGTGGTCGGGACACTCACTGGGGGTTATTATATTTGGAAGGCTGGTTTTGAGAAGGCTTCCCACTCTTGAGACAGGGTTTCTCTGTAGCTTTGAAGCCTGTCCTGGAACTAGCTTTGTAGACTAGGTTGGTCTCAAACTCAGATCCTCCTGCCTCTCCCTCCCCAGTGCTGGGATTACAAGAGTGAACCACTAAACCTAGTACTTTGTAGAAGAAAGTATGGGGTTATGCCCTAGCTGTCATTTTTACTCATTTATTCATCTTTTGAGGAGATGGGGCCACTAAGGAGGGCCCTGGCCTGCCTCTGATTTGATTTAGGAGACAGGGTTTAACTCAGAGTTCTGGTTGGTCTTGGAATCCTGTCTCAGCCCCTCCCCTTTTTCTTTCAGTTTTTGTTTTGGTCATGCTGGAATTGGAGCAGGTTTTATATACATCCCACCCAACCACCAGACCCTGTAAAGTTTAACTACCAGCGTGGACCTGATCTCTTAACAAAGTTTAGAGAAAAAAAAAGTCAAGGGCTGTTTAAGCCACCTCCCCTAAGGCAATAACTCTCTAAGTATTGTGGTCCCCATGACCTCATCCTGAGTAGTGTCAGTGTTTGTAAGTTGGTAGATGAGTTGAATCACCTCATCTTGCTCGGTGGTGGCTCATCAAACCCTTGTCATCCTTCCTATTTCTGGTGAGTGGGTGTCGTGGGAAAGGCCCCAGCTATTTGAAGTTTGAAACCACAGGTTTAAGAGGGGAGCCAGTTTTTTTAACTGAAGGCAGACGCAGGCTTTCGATATTGGTTCTTTCCCGCTGAGAGGACCCAGCAGTGTTCTGAACAGAGTCCATGCTTTAAAAACCCAGATGTGAGGGCCTTGGGAAGACCTTTGCTTCTCAAAAACAAGTCGAGTGAGCCACCCTTAACCTCTGTCTGTGCCTCCTCCTGCAGAGTGCCAACATCTCATCAGATGGTGTCTGGCCCTGAGACCTTCAGATCGGCCATCCTTCGAAGAAATTCAGAACCATCCATGGATGCAGGATGTCCTCCTACCCCAGGCAACCGCCGAGATTCACCTGCGCAGCCTGTCGCCGGCGCCCAGCAAATAGCAGCCTTTCTATCAGACACTCTGGGCGGGACAGCTGTCTCTGGCTTCCAGGACCCTGCTTCATGCAGGGACAGCAATGACAACTCATTCCAGACTCCAGGTTCCTGGAGTAGCCTCCCACAGGGGAAAGAGATGCTACTTTATTTCCCAGGCCCTCCCATAGACACTCTCACAGTGTCGAGTTTTGCTGGGCTCTGCAGAATCTTAGGGTGGGGGGTGGGGGTGGGTCAGAACCCTGCCATAGACCTTTAGTGACCAGGAGACTTCGGGTCACCAGGATGGGCTAGGGTTGGGGAAAAATATGTCGGGGATGGGATTTAAAAAACAAACAAAACAACAAAAACTAGCACCATATATTTAAGTCCCTGTCACCTCTTCCAACTCCTCTGAGTGCCTTCTGTGGGGACTCCGGCTGTGCTGGGAGAAATACTTGAACTTGCCTCTTACCTGCTGCTTCTCCAAGAATCTGCCTGGGTTTGGTCCCTACTCTTCCCTGTCCCCCTTCCCCCACTTCCTGTGAAAGGTGCCGCGGAAGAGGCTGCAGGGCCCACTGCTGAGCCACCTGCCCTTTTTCTGCCTCCTTTAGTAAAACTCCCAAGTGAACTGGTCTTCCTTTTTGGTTTCTACTTAACTGTTTCAAAGCCAAGACCTCACACAGAATGCACAACCAATGCAACAACCAGACAAGCTGTAAATGTCTGTACAGTCGGCATGGTAGCCTGTGAAAGGATTGTAGTTGATGCAATTTAAGAAAAAAAAATGCCTTTAAGTTATATTTTATGTGTTGGGGTTTTTTTTTTTTTGTTTCTGAAAGATGGCAGTTCTGGCCTGGAAGTCAATGTTAATGTATTTATTTATTTATTTATTTGGTTCCCTTCCTGTTCCAAGCTTCCACTGGCTATTGCCTAGGGCTTTATTGTCATGATCTGTTTTCTTTTATTTTTTTTCCCTCTTGACTTGGGGACCTTTTGGGGAGGGCTGCAATGCTTGCTGGGGTGAAGGGACTCCGGTGGGACAGCTGCTGTTGTCCCTTCTGTGGGGGGCCCCTTGCCTGCTTACTGGAGTGGGTCTGGGCTCTGTCTGGGAAGGGGCATTGCTGACTGTACATAGAAAGGCAGTTCCGGCCGGCATGATGTGCCTCCCGGATCCTGTTTGAGCAGCGTGTAGCCTGCTGGTTTTATCTGAGTGAAATACTGTACAGGGGAAAAGAGATCTTATTTTTTTTTATACTTGGCATTTTTTGAATAAAAACCTTTTGTCTTAACTTTGTGTTTTCTGTTCATTCATACAAAGATGTATACTTGGTCCAGAGCCAGGTAGAAAGGGCACGGAATCTGATTTCCTGGTGGGACAACCAGTGTGCAATGGAATGCAGGCCTTCCCTGCCTGTGAGGCAATCTCTCCACTAAGGAAATGTGCCCCAAAACAAGGCCCCAAAGTTTGGGGATCATCACCCTTATTAAAGCAGGTGCAGCCAAATTGTAGATGTTGGACAAGACTCAGCTGAGACTAATTTTCCCCAACACGGCCTTATGTAAGGGACCAGCATTGAGCATTCTCTTGCTACCACTATCAAATGCTGGGATTACAGGCAGCACTTGTGGGTTGTATATGCCTTGGCTGCCCTGAAACTCCTACATCCTGCCTGTGCCTTCCCTAGTATTGGGATTAAAGGTGTGTGTAACCTTGCCCGGCTACACTGGGATAGATTTTGAAGTCAGGTGGTAATTACCTGCCTAGCAGAATCACTTGAGTTCAGAAGCTGAAGATTAGCATAGGATAGATCTCAAAATACGCTGAATAGCAGGCATGCTGGTGTAAACCTATAAAGCCAGTATTTGGAAATGTGAAGCTTCAGAATCAGGAGTTCAAGGTCAGCCTGGGATACAGGAGACCTCGTCTAGTAGAAAAGAGGACAAGCACCCTGCTGGACAGAACCACATGGCCCTGAGTGCAAGGCCAGCCAGGGCTACAGAGTTCCAGGACTACATAGGTCCTTTCTCAAAAGGTGGTGAGGACACAGTGGAGATGGAGAGAGATGGCTCAACCTGGGGTCAACTTGGGGCAGCCACACAGTGGCTCCCAACCATCTGAACCCCACTTCCAGAGGATCCAGCGCCCTCTTCTGGCCTCTAAGGGCACTAAGCACGTACATAAGTCTAGACACAAAAACATACAGACAGCACCCAATAAAAAGAAAGCATTAGCCAGGCGGTGGTGGCGCACGCCTTTAATCCCAGCACCCGGGAGGCAGAGGCAGGTGGATCTCTGTGAGTTCTAGAACAGCCTGGTTTACAGAGCTAGTTCCGGCACAGCTAGAGCTAAATAGTAAACCCTGCCTTGAAAAACAAAAACATAAAACATTTAAAACAAAAAAAAAAACAGTGAAGCGTTTTGTAGTCCAGGAAGGTCTTGAACTCACAGCCACCTCCCTGTCTCAATCTCCTGAGCTTTAGGATCACAAATTTGGGCCACGGTGCTGGATTAGGGCTTGGGTTGGATCCCTTCATCGTCAGTGAAGGGGGCTGGACATTAACTATGTGACTTGCTGCTACTGGCTTGCTGTAGGGTTTTCTCTGCAGCCCACTTGACAGCTTTTGTTATACTGGGAGATGGGACCCCCAATTTGCCTCACATGTGTGGTCTGAGTGTGTTCTAATATTTGAACCACTGCTGATTCATGTAAAGAATAAATGTTTCCTTTTTTTGAGCCTAGGTTGACTTCAAATTGCCTAAATAGTCCAGGATAGCCTTGAACTCCTGATCTCCCTAGGTGCTGTGGTTGGCATCAGCACACCCAGGTGTAAACATTGCTTTCTTGTTTCTTTATGCTCATTGGTAACAGTTCCAACTTTCTTACCTCCCGGGGGTCATCTTGACCCTTCTCTGTGTTTCCATAACCTCTTGGGAACTTGGTCCCATGCACTTGTGTTTAGGGGAAGAGTCCAGGCCACAGTGCCCTTCCTTGCATTGAGATGCCATCTGCCACTTCATCTTGGACTAGGTCCCAAACCCCAGCACAGCCTCCACGTGGCTGCGAAAAGGAAGTATTTCTCAGTTCTTAGGGGGCTGATTTTCTGAAGTTCCCCTTTTTTCCTACCCCTCCATTCTCTCCTCCTTCCTGTACACACAGTGCCGGGCAGCTCCTGGACTCTAGGCACGGGTTGCATCCTTTCCAGTAACATTGCGAGTGAACAGATGAGAGTTGCTGGAAATTTCTGATGAAATCCGCCAGAACTTCACCCTTCTTGCCCTTGAAATGCGTTGGGGGGCTTTCGTTCAGCTGTTGAGATCACTGGGGGAAAGACAGTGTCTGAAGGAAAACAAGGCGTTCTTAGGGTGGAAGAGGTCAGAGATCAGGAGAT
>NC_022028.1:50837067-50850668 GCF_000317375.1 Microtus ochrogaster | reverse complement strand
GGTTGTGAGCCACCATGTGGTTGGTGGGAATTGAACTCAGGACCTTTGGAAGAGCAGGCAATGCTCTTAACCACTGAGCCATCTCTCCAGCCCCTATTTATTTATTTTTTGAGACAAGGTTTCAATTCACTCTGTAGCCTCAGCTGGCCTGGACCTCTTTATATAAATCAGGTTGGTCTCAAACTCACTGAGATCCTCTGCCCCCTGGAGGGCTAAGTTTAAAGATGTGTGTCACCACATCCTACTTTTTTTTTTTTTTTTTTTTAGCAGCATCTCATGCATTCCAGGCTGGACTTGAACCCTGGGATTACAGTGTGTCCAGCTGAGATTAAGGGCTCCTTGAGAAGGTGGAAGGTCCTGGCTGTTCTTGTCAGGGCAGTTTAGGAACAACAGTTAAGGGCATCCCATGGGGAATCTCGGGGAATCAGCCTTGGACTCGGATTCTACCGTCACCCCTTAGTCTTCATGACCTGGTGATATTTATTGGAACCAAGGAGGGGCCAATGTGTAGAAAGAAGGACCTGGTTCTCAATTGGGGAATTGGAAAGAATGGTTAGAGTTGGGCAGTGGTGGCGCACGCCTTTAATCCCAGCACTCAGGAGGCAGGGATAGGAGGATCTCTGTGAGTTCGAGGCCAGCCTGGTCTACAGAGTGAGTTCCAGGACAGGCTCCAAAGCTACAGAGAAACCCTATCTCAAAAAAAAAATTAAAAAATTAAAAAAAATTTAGATATTATTGAGTATATGAACATGCAAATCTCTCCTGCCAGTTCAGGACAGTAACAGGCGGGTCCCAGCACAGGGGTAGGGTGTCTGACTGTGGTTGTCACTTCTGTGGAGTAAGAAGGGAGTTGTGACCTGGGTGGGGAGAGAGGCTCAGCTCTTTTGGCACTGCCTTCTCTCTAAGAGGTGGAGACCAGAGTGTTTATGTCACTCTTGGTTTGCCCGGAATGCAGAGCAGGTTTCCAACGTTGTAGGCTGTCAAGGAGGCAGGAGACAGGGGTGGGAGTGGTGGGGGGAGAGGAGGTGGATACGCGCCTGAAGGGTGAGGGGAGAGGAGGTGGATACGCGCCTGAGGAGATTGGAACGTCCCAAAGGGAAGCAGCGTTTCGCTGGCTTATTTTATTATATTGTTATTGTTATTAATACTTTGAGGCAGGGTCTCAGTATGCAGCACTGCCTGGGATCCGATGCCACGGTGGCGTGTGGAGGTCAGATGACAGCTTGCCAGAGTTTGCTGTCCTCCCACCACGTCGATCCCAGGGACCAGATGAGTTTATTACCAGGCTCTCAGGCAAGCACTGTCCCCTTGGAGTCATCTCAGTGCTCTTAAAGGATTCGGAGAAAGTCTAGGCCAGCTTGGGGAAGGCTGGGCTCCGTGCTGACGTTCCATATTCTCCCCACTTTACTATGTGACGGGGGTTTTACCTGCCTGTGTCTGTGTACCGTGGGTGCTCCTGGTGCCTGAGGAGGCCGGAAGAGGATGGAGGAACCCCTGGGACTGGAGCTCCAGAGGGTGGTGAGCTGTCATGTGGGTTCTAGGAATTGAACCCAGGTCTTCAGGAAGAGCGGCCAGTGTTCTTAACCACTGAGCCATCTCTCCAGCCTCCCACTTGACGTTTTCATGCCTGTTTCTAATATCTTTTCATCGTGTTTGCCCCTCCCCATCTCTCCTCTCACTCCCTCCCAATGATAACCCTCCTCCCTTACTTAATACTGATTTTATGACACAGGGCTGGGCTACAAGCTGAAAAGTAGCAGAGGGCGACCTTGAACTCCCGACTTTGTTCTAGTCCCCCTGGTACTGGGGTTACAGTGCCCCTGCACCTGGCCCGGGGATTTACATTTAAAAGTGTAGTGAAGAACAGTATTTCTGAGGACGTGTGTGATGCTCAGCATTGGCCAGTTACCGCCAAACCCGTTGATCTGAGTTCAGCCACTAGGACCCAGGACCCCATGACGCAAGGAGAGAACCAAGTCCTCTAAATTATTCTCTGACCTCTTCATGTGTACTATGGCATATGCCTCCATCAATAATAAAGTTTAAAAAAAAAAAAAAGGAGAAGAAGAGTATTTTTTGTTTGTTGGTCTGTGTATCAGCCCTGGCTGTCCTGGAACTCGTTCTGTAGACCAGGCTGGCCTTCAGTTCACAGAGATAGATCTGCCTTCTTCTGCCTCCTGAGTGCTGGGATTAAAGCCGTGTGCCACTACTGCCCAGTTTAGGATAGTATTTCTTGACGTGTGAGCTGTGTATGCCTAACCCCAGCATTTGGGAGGCAAAGGGAGGAGGATAGGAGTTCAGGATCATCTTTAGCTTATCCAGTTCAAGACCAGCCTGGTCTACATGATACTGTATCTATGCCCATTGCTTTGTTAGCCGGACACAATTTCCTTCTTGGTGGCGGGAATCGAACCCAAGTGGTGTTGCTGACAACTACACATTTGAGTGATTGGCCATCCTAGGGCCCTGCGGGGCTCCAGGACATGGAGGTCAGAGCAGAGTTGGGGCAAGAACCCCATTCTGTGGAAACAGACATGCCCAGCACCTGTGTGTCCTGGAAGGGAGGAAGGGCTGGAGACCGCAAAGTAGGGGAGAAAGGGGCCCAGGGATGGGGGTGGGGTGGGGCAGGTCGCGTTTCTCGTAAGTGTTGCTCAGCTCCTTTAACGCTCCGCCGGTTCTTGGAAACCCTCACCACAAGGACCTATCGAGAGCAGTGTTGGAGCAGATATGGCCGCGCCCTCCCCCCAGTTCATTTCCGCAGTGGCCTTGTGCTACTAACCCCGATTGCCAACAGCAAGGTTGCAGTGACCCCTCCGGTGGCTGTGAGAGGAAGTGGAAACAAAGCAGAACCGGGGCCAAGCTGAGAAGACCGTGTCATTTTTATTTACTGTAATAGGACGTCCAATGTGCAGAATTCTTGGCGACCTTAGGTCTGGGATCCAGGCTCATGACCCACCTAAACACGGCTATTAATGAATTGTGTCATATTGGTTGGTGCATCCAGCACCAAGCTCAAGAGCCTGCACTAAGCCATCTAGGAATGGGGCTCGCATGCCTACCTAGCGTGCACGGAGCCCTGGGCAGAGAATTTGAGGGTTTGTAATCTCTGCACAGGGAAAGAGAAGCAGGAGATCAGATGTTCAAGGTCACCTTCAGCTACCTAATGTGTTGTAAGCTATCCTGGGCTCCCAGCAGGACAGTCACAAATATGTCCATCTGTGTATGTCTATGTGACTGGATCATTTTCTTAGTTAGTGCCCCGTTGCCTCCAGATATAACCTGTTGTTCTGAATGCCATGTGTAGTGTTTTCTTACTTCGAAATAAATGCTTTTTATATTTATTTATTTTGATGTGGCAGCTTTAAGATTTATTTTCAGTATTTAATTATGTGTATGCATATGTCTGTATGAGGGTGCCCACAGTTGAGTGTGAATGCCTACAGAGGCAAGAAGATGACATGCATCCTCTGGTGTGAGCTGTCTGGTGTGGATACTGGGAACCAAACTTGGGTCCTCCTTAAGACTGGTATGCACTCTTTTTTTGTTTGTTTGTTTTTCGAGACAGGGTTTCTCTGTGGCTTTGGAGCCTGTCCTGGAACTAGCTCTATAGACCAGGCTGGCCTCGAACTCACAGAGATCCACCTGCCTCTGTCTCCCGAGTGCTGGGATTAAAGGTGTGCGCCACCACTGCCTGGCTATTTATTTATTTTTATAGCTTAGGCTAGCCTTGAACTTTCAATCTTCCTGTCGCTACCTCTCAAGTGCTAGGACACAGGTGTCTGTGTCTCTGCCTGGTCTGTAGGTGCCGAGGATGCCGGGCAGCCCTCTATCAACTGAGCCGCATTGCCAGCCCATGGCTCTAGGGTGGAAATAAATTATTAATCTTCTATTTTCCAAAATTTTGCCATCATATATGAGATAATCTTTTATCTAACTCCCTGGGACTTTGAGGGCCCACATAAAACCAGGGGCAGGCAGTAGCAGTGTGGTGGTGTAAGCAACAACCCCTCCCTGACTTGGAGACACATCACAGCCGAATTCTCTTCTGACTTGAGTTGGGCAGCTATGTAGCTTCTGATTTTTGGTTTCTCGTCCATGAAAGAGAAATGCTCTTGTAAAGTCTCCGTCACCCAGTTGTGGTCATCCCTACAAACGAGTCACAGCCTGTATGACACCATGGAAGGGAGATTTTAGAGCCAGAGTGACAGAAAGCAGCTTGGTGGTGACCTAGAGCTAGTCGGGGGAAGAGAAAGACTAAAAAGGGCGCCAGGAACCTCAGGGGAGGGGCGAGGACGTGTGTTACGTCCTGACTGCGGTGCTGCTGTGTGACGCTTAGGATGGCTGTGAACGTTTTGTCACAAACACCCTGCTGAGTGAGCACTTAAAATGCCTGCTGAATCTTGTGTGTATAAATTACCCCTGGGTAAGATGACTTTCTTTTTTTTTCTTCAATGTTCACTTCTTCCCTTTCCCCCATCAATGAAAACACGTCCCTGAGCCAAATATACCACGGAAGTTCCCCTTTCCGGTGAGATTATTCACGCTCTCGTGTGGATGCTCCCCAAGGACTGATATAAATAAACGAGCATTGGCTTAATATCCCACCTCACTTTTGACTGTAGTGTAAAATTAGAGAGATATGTCATCAGGGGGTGGAGGGGGCAGGTGCTGGGACCACGCGATGATGGAGCTATACTTACATACCACACATTTTTAGAGATCCCGTGCTTAAAAGGGAAACGTATTCTCCTGGTGAAACACGAAAAGCCTTTTTACAAGCAAGATGATGGTTGTGTGCGGTGGTGGAGCACGCGTGTAAACCCAGCCACCTTGTGGGGGTGGAGGCAGGAGGTTCAGGTACTGGAGGTCATCTTCCGACACTTGGTGAGTTCCACACCAGCCTGGGCTATGTGAGACCCTGTTGATAAACAACATATCAAGATGCCATGATGTGCAGGCTTAGCTATCTGCAGTAGCCAAGGGGGCCATGTGGCCACCTGATCGCTTCTCCCTCCACCCATCCCTCCTTCCCATCTCTTCCCCCTTGGGGTAGAATGTGCATACCAAAGCATCTTTGAAGAAATTTGTCCTCAGTGTTCACTAGCAACATTTTTGCTTCTATCTCTCTGGCTTTTATCATGTCCTGTATCCACAGCCAGCTCTAAGAAACACTGGAAATTTTAATCTGTCTTCTTCAGGTAGCACATGACGAGCTGGAGATGAGAAGGAGAGAGGGTCATGGATTTTGGTGGAAAGGACTAATCCTCTCTACAGATGTCCGCTAGGAGCAGGCAGAAGGTCGGACCTACAGCAGTAAGCAGGTGGTACTCCTCACCGGTCTATGCTGGCTCTGCGGGGGGGGGGGGTAGATAATGGAGGCAGGAAGATCAGGAGTTCAAGGCTATCCTTGGCTTTGTACCAAGTCTGAGGCCAGTTTGGGCTATAAGAAAGCCTGTCTTGATAAAACAAAATGAAACTTCTTAAAACGCTTATAGGGGCTGGAGAGAGGGTTCAGTTGTTAAGAGCATTGGCTACTCTTCCAGAGGACCTGAGTTCAATTCCCAGCAACCACATGGTGGCTCACAACCATTGTAATGAAATATGGTGCCTTCTGCTGGCCTGCAGGCAGATATGCAGGCAGAACATTGTATACATAATAATAAATAAAATCTTAAAAAAAAAAAAAAGATGTACATACCATACCATGTCAATTTGCCACAAGCTAGAATCTTCTGAGAGCAGGGAGCCTTAATTGAAAAAAATGCCCCCATACACTTGGGCTGCAGGTAAGTCTGTGGAGCATTTTCTTAGTTAGTCATTAATGGGGAAGGGCCCAGCCCATGTGGGTGGTGCTATCCCTGGCTGGTGGTCCTGGGTTCTCTAAGAAAGCAGGCTGAGCAAACCATGAGGAACAAGCCAGTAAGTAGCTCCACTCCATGGCCTCTGCATCAGCTCTGCCTCCAGGTTCCTGCCTTGTTTAAATTCCTGCTCTCACTGCTTTTGATGATGAACTGATGTATGGAACTGGGAGTAAAATAAACCCTTTCCTCTCCAAGTTACTTTTGGTCATGGTATTTCATCACAGCGATATTAACCCTAACTAAGACAAGTTGGGGCCAGGATAATGGGGTGTTGATGTGATAGGCGTGACCATGTTTTGCAGAGGACTGTGGAAGGACTTTGGAACTTCAGCCTAGAAAAGCCACTGAGTGTTGAGCTATTCTGTGGGAGCCTGGAAGATAAGAACGTTGAGAGTCAGCCGGGCAATGGTGGCGCACGCCTTTAATCCCAGCACTTGGGAGGCAGAGGCAGGAGGATCTCTGTGAGTTCGAGACCAGCCTGGTCTACAAGAGCTAGTTCCAGGACAGGCTCCAAAGCCACAGAGAAACCCTGTCTTGGAAACAAACAAACAAAAAAGAATGTTGAGAGCTGTGCAGATGATGGAGGCCTGGCCTGTGGAGTTTCTGAGGGAAGCAAAGACTCTACTGGGCCTTTGTGTGAATCTGTGGTGTCTGGTCAGCTGGGGCAGAAGAATCAGCTGTGATTAAGAGACCAGCATCACTGAGGTGAAATCTTCTGAGAAGTGTTTCCTCAGGGTCAGCACACAGAAGCTGTGTTCCGCAGGTGGCCAAGGTTGTAGCTCCCACTGGCAGCGGGACTGGTAGTCACCCAGGTGGTGCTGGTTTTGAAGGCACGGAAGGATCATGGAAAGCAGCTGAGACTTGACTGTGTAGCCGGGCTGGAGTCCCTGAAGAGAGCCTATTGTTCTGGTGGAGGTGCAGTCTGGTTGCAGCAAGAGACCCAGCAGTTTGGAGATGCCAGCGCCGTGGGACGACCACCAAAGCAGCAGCAGCAGCAGCGGTGAACTGGAACAGCCGGAGCCTAGCAGACAAGCTGTGTATGCTGCAGACGGTTAGGCTGGAGAAGCGACCCAAGCCCTTCGGAGGAGCCCAGGAGACTGAGTGAATCTCAGATAATGAACACTGAGGTGTTTTGTTTTGTTGTTTGATTATTTTGTTGTTGTTTGATTTTTGGTTTTTGGAGACAAGGTTTCTCTATATAACAGTTCTGGCTGTCCTGGAATTCGCTCTGTAGACCAGGCTGATCTTGAACTCACTGAGATCCGCCTGCCTCTGCCTCCCAGGTACTGAGGTTGAAAGAGTGCGCCCCCACAGCCTGGCTTAAAGAGAACACTTTGAAAGTGTTTGCATTTGTAAGACTGTGGAACTTCTTAGTTTGTAAAGTGTCTTATATTGCGCTGGTTTTATTAATGTGTAATCTTGGGGATGAACAAGAAAGGCTGTGTCTTAACAGTGATGTGTTTGTGTGCCAAGTTGCCAAGGGCTCAGAGGTCTTGGCTAGTTTCATGTCAACCTGACACAAGCTAGAGTCGCCAGGAGGAAGGAGCCTCAGCTGAGAAAACGCCTCAGTAACACTGCACCATAGGCAAGTCTGTAGGACACTCTTGTAAGTAGTGGTTGGTAGGGAAAGGCCAGACCATGGTGGGTGGTGCCATCCCTGGCCTGGTAGTCCTGGGTGCTATAAGAAAGTAGACTGAGGGGGCTGGAGAGATGGCTCAGCAGCTAGAATCACAGGCTGTTCTTGAGGTTGCTCTGATGGTTCACTGGGGCCAGAGGTGTAGCTTGACCGGGAGAATACTGCCTGGTCTACGTGAAACCAGTGAAGCCTTGTGTCCCAAGCCCAGCACCACAGGAACTGGGCACAGTGGCTCACGGCTGTCATCCAGCTCTAGAAGGTAGAGGCAGGAGGATCAGGAGCTTAAGGTCATCTCCAGCTACATAGCAAGTTTGAGGCCAACCTGGGCTATATTAAACACACAGAGTCGGGTGTTAATCCAACACTCAGGAGGCAGAGGCAGGCGGATCTCTGTGAGTTTGAGGCCAGCGAGTTCCAGACAGCCAGAACTGTTACACAGAGAAACCGTATCTAAAAACAAAACAAAACAAAACAAAACAAAAAAGAAACAAGAAACAAAAAAGTTAATTGCTATTCTTCATATCAAATAATATGACAACATTTTGCATTTTGTAATCTTTTAAATTTGTTTGTTTGTTTTTCAAGACAGGGTTTCTCTGTGTAGCCTTGTCTGTCCTGGAACTTGCTTTATAGACCAAGTCAGTCTCAAACTCACAGATCTGCCTGCCTCTGCCTCCCGAGTGCTGGATTAAAGGCGTGCACCACCACCCAGCTTAAAGTTTTTCTTTTAACAGTCAATTTTTAATCATGTATATGGTGTGTGTGTGTGAGTGTGAGTGTGTGTGTGTGTGTGTGTGTGTGTGTGTGTCTGTGCTACAGTAACCATGGAGTCCAGGAGCGGAAATCATGTCCTCCTATGCAGCTGGAGTTACAGGAGGATGTGAACCACCTCGATGTGGGCCCTGGGCATTGAACTTGGGTTGAACAGTAACCAATCTTTACAAACCATTGTGACATCTCTCCATCACCTCTGGCTTTTCTTTTTTTAGAAAACGCTGTGTATGACTGTTTTGCCTCCTTGTACGCATGTGCAGCATGCACAGGCCTGATGCCCTCAGAGGTCAGAGAGGGAGTTGAGTTGGATCCCCTGGAACTGGAGTTATGGATGGTTGTGACCCACCATGTGGGTGCTGGGAATTGACTCCTGGTCCTCTTGCAAGAGCAGCAACTGCTCTCAACCGCTGAGCCATCTCTCCAGCCCCTGTATTTGATTTTAGTTGCTGGGAGTTGATTCCGGGTCAAAACTAAGTGTTGTTTTTATTTTCCCACGAGCTCTTAGCCTGCGGCCTGGTGTGTGGCACGAGACTAGAAACATTTGTCTGTCTTGAGACAGTTTCACTGTAGCCATTTCTGACCTGAAACTCATTATGTAACCCTGACTGACCTTTAACTTGTAGCAATTCTCCTGCTTCAACCCGGGGGCTGGGATTACAGGTGTGTGCTTCCATGACTGGGTGACCAGAGGCCTTTTTGATGACTGAGTAAAGGGGAGGAGAAAGTGGGTGTGGGTGGGTGCCCGTTGCCCTGGTGTTTGTCCCAGAGGAAGGAGGCTGCGTGTTGGATAAAGGTCCAAATGCTGACTGTGATAAGGCCTGTTAGGCCAGAAGATGGAGGGTGCCTAGGATGGGAAGCTGAGGTCTGGGTAGCAGGTGACAGGAGGCTCGGCCTCAGAGGATGACAGGGGAGACAATGGTCCTTAGAAAGCAGCTGTGCAATGGCTGATGGCTGTCGCTGGCACTTTTTATAGCTACTTTCAGTCTATCTGCAAAGGAGCCTTTATCTTCCTTGGAAATCTCCTTCAGGTCTGCAGAGAAGATAGTTCAGTGGTTAAGAGCACATCCTGTTCTCCAGGGGCCCTGAGTTCAGTTCCTAGTGCCCACTCGGGCCAGCTCACAATGCCTATAACTCCAGATCCAGGGAGTCTGGATCCTCAAAACCCAGGCAAGTGCTGGAGGGGTGTGGTTCCCCTCCGTGGGACAGACTAGAAGAGATATCACAAGTGGCAGCCATTGGGTGGGAGTCAGACTAAAAAACTACTTGGGGTGAACAGCTAAGAACAGAGGCTGTGGGAAAACAGGAGACCATCTTCTCTCTGGGGGGAAGGGGTGATTGCTAGTTTCCTGCAGACACCCTGGCTCCTGTGTAGAGCTCCTTCCTTCAGCCCAGGTTGGCCCGTGCCTGAGGTCTTACAGCGCTACAGCCCCACAGGCAGCCTCATCTTCCCAGGTTCCCACTTCCCTCCCCTCGGTCCCCTCCACTCTACCTCAATGGTTTTCTTTTTTCTTTAAATATTTATTTATTTATGTATGCAATATTCTTTCTGTGTGTATGCCTGAAGGCCAGAAGAGGGCACCAGACCTCATTACAGATGGTTGTGAGCCACCATGTGGTTGCTGGGAACTGAACTCAGGACCTTTGGAAGAGCAGGCAATGCTCTTAACCACTGAGCCATCTCTCCAGCCCTTGCACGTCTTTTAAAGTGTGTGTGTGTGTGTGTGTGTGAGAGAGAGAGAGAGAGAGAGAGAGAGAGAGAGAGAGAGAGAGAGGAGAGAGAAGGTGTCAGATGCCTTGGAACTGGAGTTACAGGCAGTTCTATGCTGCCATGGGAGTGCTGGGAACTGACCTGGATCCCTGTGTGAATGGTAAACATGCTTTTCTGCTGAGCCACCATCTCTCCAGCCATTGAGTGGAGCCTTTTTTTTTTCTAACCTTGAACTTTAACCTTCCGGTATCTGTCTCCCAGTGAGAAGGAATTACAGCTTCCCTTTTAAGGGCCGTCTTACAAACCCTTCTGGAATTTAGGGACACCCACCTCCAGGAAGACTTAGCCTCTTCCCTCTAATGGTTGTGTACCATCCTGAGTCTCTCGGAATTTCATCTAGCATGTGTTGTACTGGCTCCAAGAGGTTGGCCTGGTTCCTCACTGGGCTGGACGCTCAAGGGAATGTGAGCCATGACTTGATTCCCAAGCTATGTCCCAGGTCCTGTCTAAGGTCTACCACCTAGTACTAAACTATGAAGAAAAGCAAGTCAGGCTGGAAATGTTGGCTGATCTGGGCGAGTGTTTGCTTAGCCTGCACTAATCCCTGGGCTAAAAACTGGAGCATCTGTGTGAACCAGGCGTGGTAGGGCCTCGTGTACTCCCTGAATTCTGAAGGAAGAAGTTCAAGGCTATCCCTGGCTACTAGGGAGTTCAAGGACAGCTGGGGCTAAATGGGATCTTGTTTTAGAAAAAAGAAAAGGAAAAGAAGAAGAAAAAGGAAGCTCTCAGCGCCTTTGACAGTTCCCAGTGTTTCCCTTCTCGGGAGCGTTGGCCTTGATGGAAAAACCTGGTTTATCCTTGGTGAGAAAGAGCTAGAGGTGGCCCTGGGGTCAGCAAACGGGAGCCCGGGGAGGCCCTGGGAGGCTGAGATCTGATGCTTTGTGGCTGGTCTCTGGCCAGCAGCCTCCTGGGGTCCTCCCCAAGGACTGCAGAAGGCCTGAGGGAACAAAGGGGTGCTCATTTAGCTTGGACGAAACCCAAGTTTCATCTCCAGCACCACATAAACCAGGCACGGGGATGGGGGGCAGGTATCCAATCCTAAATTCAAACCTCTGATCAGAAATTAAGGTTATTGTCAGCTGCATAGTGGGTTAAGGCCAGCCTGGACTACCTGAGATGAGGTTAGTTAGCCTCTTGCTGGAGATGGAGTCTTTCATCCCAACACTCAGGGTGATCCTGAGTTTGAGGCCAGTCGGGACTAAGCAGCAAGTTCTAGGCTAGCCTGGATTACATTCCAAGAATTATCTTAGAAGAAGAGGGGGAAGAGGAAGGGAAGAGGGGAGGGAGGAAGGGAAGAAGAAGAAAGGAAAGAAAGAAAGAACCTCACAAAAAACAAAACAAACAAAACCCACTATGAAACAAAAATGAAGACTCTACTACCACTTGGCAGCCCTTCCTGTCAGTTGGGAAAACAGGCTGACCAGCCCTTCTGTTCACAGAGGGTCTGCTTGTACTCACTCCACAAGTAAATGGAGCATCTGCAACATACTGGGTGTTGTTCTAGGTGTTGGGAAAAAAGCAGCCATGAAATAAATATGGAGTTCCATGTCCTGGGGAGAGGACAGAGGAGGTAACTGTGCACAGGTAATCAGAGAATAAAATGTTACGGAAGAAACGCAGGGGCTGGAGTAAGGCTCAGTGGTAGCATTTGCCGGGCAGGCACAAGGTCCTGAGCTTGATCCTCACTAAGTGCCCGTGCCCAAAGACAAGTGGATGGGAAGGGGTGGGGAGAAGGGCCAGAACCTGGGCCATGTGAGGAAGGCATTGCTACTAAATGACTTTCTTTTTTTTTTTTTGGTTTTTCGAGACAAGGTTTCTCTGTGGCTTTGGAGCCTGTCCTGGAACTAGCTCTTGTAGTGGGGTCTGGCCTCCGACTCACAGAGATCCGCCTGCCTCTGCCTCCCGAGTGCTGGGATTAAAGGTGTGCACCCCCACCACCCGGCTTTACCTGGCTTTTTATGTGAGGGCTGGGGATTTGAATACTCAGCAAGCTCTCTTACACACCAAGCCACCTCTCAGTCCGTGGCCAGACTCTTTGGGAACTTGCTGCTTCAGTGATTACTGCAGACAGAATGGGGCTCGATGGTTAACAAAGAGTATGTCCTAACATGGCTTCATCATGCCTGAGGGATAACAGAGTGTGTGTTCTAACACAGCTTCAGCATGCCTGACAGATAACATAGAGTGTGTTAACACGGCTTCATTATACCTGACAGATAACAGAAAGTGTGTTCTAACGGCTTCATGGATGCTTTGTAGCCATCAAACAAGTCCCAGTCAGGTGGTGGCAGTACACGCATTTAATCCCAGCACTCAAGAAGCGGAAACAGAAGGATCTGTAAGTTCAAGGTCAGCCTGGTCTACAGGACGAGCTCCAGGACAGCCAGTGCTACACAGAGAAATCCTATCTCCAAACCCAAACCCAAACCAAGTCCCTTCTGCATTCCTGTTTTCTCTCATAAGCCTGTTCCACCCCGGCATCTTTGAGGTCTCTCTCCAAGCCTGTAAGCAGCCTCTGGATACACCCTAGCAATCCATTTTGTCTTAGATCCAATCCCTCACCACCTTTACCTCCAGCCCAGGCTCCAGTCTCATCTCTAAGTCTTGCTCAGGCTATTGTAGAGCAGCTCCTGGCTGATCTGCCCTGTGCCACCCTTCTCCGTCTACAGACAAGCCTCTGCCAAGACACCTACAGGGGGCTTTGTGGTTGTTCTGGGTTTTGAGTCAGGGTCTCACTGTGTAGCTTTGGCTGGCCGGCCTGGAGCTCACTTTGTAGACCAGCGATGGATTCACAGACGTCCATAAGCATCCAAATGCTGGGGTTAAAGTGGGTGGCAAGCAGCACACCTGGCCTTGTAGACCAGGCTGGTCTCGAACTCACAGAGGGTCTCACAGTATAGCCCAGGCTGTCCTGGAACTCATTCTGTAGACCAGGCTGTCCTCAAGATCTACCTGCCTCTGCCTCCCAAGTGCTGGGATTAAAAGCATGCACCACCACTGCCCGGTCACTTAGAATTCTTAATTTTTTTTTTCGAGACAGGGTTTCTCTGTGGCTTTGGAGCCTGTCCTGGAACTCACTCTGATAGACCAGGCCGGCCTCGAACTCTCCCAAGTGCTGGGATTAAAGGCGTGCGCCACCATCGCCCGGCGAATTCTTAATTTTTTAAATATTAGCAATTAGGGGGTTTATGGGACTGGAGTAGTGGTGGTTTGAGGTGTGGGGAAGCTGAGGTGAGGGAAGGCAGGCTAAGGTCACATGTGCTCTGCACACACAGGAACCCACTTCACTGCTCTTTGGAGGAAGTGTGCGCCTTTCGCGTGATCTAAGGGTTGAGTGTTGGGCTAGCTGAAGTCAAAAGGTCACCTACAGGACACCCTCACAGTCATAGGTCAGGGGTCAAGGGTATCAGTCTACCTGAGCTATCTTCAAGTTCCTGAAAATAAATAAATAAACAACTTAGGCAACTGTCTTTGTTATGACCTGTGGTCAGAGATGACATCACCGCAGACCTAGCAGGGACAGAGCTCCACTAAGCTCTGACATCTATTTTTTTTTTTTTTT
>NC_022028.1:50835413-50836158 GCF_000317375.1 Microtus ochrogaster | reverse complement strand
AATAAATAAATAAAAAGAAATTAAATTAAGGGGCTGGAGAGATGGTTGGTCCTGAGTTCAACTCCCAGCAACCGCAGTGAGGCTCACAACCATCTGTAATGAGATCTGGTGCCCTCTTCTGGGCGGCAGGCACACATGCAGGCGGAACATTGAATACATAATGAATGAATACATTTTTTTAGGAAGAAAAGAAAGAAATATTGAAGGAAGAAAAGATTTCCAGGGTGTGTGAGATAGACTGGGTCTTCATGCTTGCTGCCAAGCCTGACAATCGAGTCTATACCCTGGAACGCGTGTGGCAGAAGGAGAAAGCGGACTTCCAGAAGCTGCCCTTTGACCCATACATGTGCCCCACTGCACACCAGCCCCCCTGACAGATAAACAAATTAATATATATTCTTTTATTTTTTTCCTATCTGACCACCATATATTTATGATTATATATATTAAGACTTGATTTTTTTTATTTCTTTTTCTAATAGAGGGTTACACTGTGTACCTTGGCTGGCCTGAAACTGCATAGATCAGGTTGACTTTGAATGCAAAGATATCTGCTTGCCTCTGCCTCTGCCTCTGGAGTGCATGCCTAGCCAAGATTTTGTTTATTCTGTTTACTTTTATTTTGAGACAAGATTGTTTTGTGTAAGCCGGGCGATGGTGGCACACGCCTTTAATCCCAGCACTCGGGAGGCAGAGACAGGCGGATCTCTGTGAGTTCGACACCAGCCTGGTCTACAAGAGCTAG
>NC_022028.1:50832719-50834920 GCF_000317375.1 Microtus ochrogaster | reverse complement strand
CTGTGTGTGTGTGTGTGTGTGTGTGTGTGTGTGTGTGTGTGTGTGCAGATATATGGGTGTCCATGAGCCAAGAGAGACACCTGTTGGCAGGTGATGATGGCGAAGTCAGGATTAGACAAGGAGAAGCAGCCTCCGTGGAAGGGAAGTGTGAAGGCTGGACCAGAGGGGAACGGAGTAGCCAATAGAAAGCAAGAGGTAGGGAAAACCGTGCCTTTGGGGGTTTGGGCATTTTTAGGAACTTGTTTTTGTGTACAGTGCCTTAGAGTTTCCTACACCAAGCACCTTCCTTCTCTTCTTAAAAACCTAAAAATAGGCCGGGCGGTGGTGGCGCACGCCTTTAGTCCTAGCACTCAGGAGGCAGAGACAGGCGGATCTCTGAGTTTGAGGCCAGCTTGGTCTACAAAGGGAATTCTAGGGCAAAGCCAGGGCAGTTACAGAGAAACCCTGTCTCGAAGATCCAAAAACAAACTGGAAAAAGAAACCCTAAAACTAAAAGTACGTACTTATTGCTATTATTACTATGTCTCTGTGTGCCCTGGGGCACGGATTCCCCTTCCACTACAGGCAGCTTCCAGGCTCCGGCAGCAAACGTTTGTAGCCTGCAGAGCCATCCTGCCAGCTTCCCAGTCCAGCCCTCTTTTTTTTTTTTTCTTTGTGATAGTTTCACTAAGGTGCCGATTGGTCTTGAGTCCTCACCCTAACCCTCTAACCCAGGGGGGAATCTGGAACTTTTTGATCCTCCTGCCTCAGTGTTCTCGGCAGATGGGATGGTCCAGCTCGAGTATCTCTTAGTTGAGTTTATTTCTGAAACTTTCCTTACTCTGTCTTTTTGACATACAGGTTCCCCAGTTTGCAGTTCAGCCACAGACTCTAGGGTAGGGGGTTAGATTCTGGGGCAGGTTTGGATTCTGCTTGGACAATCTGGTTTTGGCCAACAATACTAACTGGAAACTTGTCACTGATTGCCATCTAGTGGTGATTTGGAAAACTGTCCTGAGTCCAAATTAAGTTCTTGTAGCTTGCTGGGAAGAGTTATGGGCTTCATAGACAGCTGTCCTGGATTTGATGAGTCCGAGCCCTCCAGCTGCTCAGGTTTGGGAGGAGTGTGGTCCAAACGGACGGAGTCGGGGTCTGGGAAAATGGCTCGTTGGGTAAGAGCTGCCCAGGTTGTGAACCTCAGCTCAGACCATAGTATCCAGACAGGAGACAGGAAGCTTTGCGGGCTGCTAGCAGCTTAGCCAAGAAACAGCAAGCCCGGGTTCCCTGAGCGACCCTGTCTGGAAAGGATGAAAAGGAGCGTGATGATGGGTGTCTGCCATCTGCCTGGGGGCTCCGTGCATGTGGACCCCCATGTGGCTAACACTTCTCCACTCCCAAAGGTTTGTTTGTTTGTTTGTTATTTATTTATTTTTGAGACAGGGTTTTATTATGCAGAACAGAACTCTCTCTGTAGATCAGGTTAGCTTCCAATTTCCAACAGAGATGGACTTGTCTCAGCCTCCCAGGTGCAGGGACAGAGGGTGACCCCCACTGCATCCAGCTTCTAGCTTTTTCCTTATTCTGTTTTTCCCACACAGGGTCTCGGGGTCTCAGGCAGCCCAGGCTGACCTAATATGTGATTGCGTGGATGAGGATGGCCTTGAACTCCTGATATCCCCTGTCTCCTATTGCCAGTTGCTGGGATTCCAGGCTGTGTTTAGCAGATTAGTGAAGGCCTCCAACACCACCCAGCTTATGGTTTTTTTTCTAAGATGCCACTTCACCCTACTTTAAAGACTTGTTTTTACCTGTTAGTTATGTGTCAGTGTGTGGGTGTGAATGTGGGTATGTGTGCAAGAGTACAAGTTCCCACGGAGCCAGGAGAGGCCACTGGATTCTCCGGGGCTGAGTTACACGTAGTTGTTAACCACCAGGGTAGAGTGCTAGGAACTGAACTCAGGTCCTCTGCAAGCAGAGCACTGAGACATCTCTCCAGGCCCCTAAAGAACCCTTATTTTAAAGCTTACTGCCCGCTGGGTGGTGGTGGCACACACTTTTAATCCCAGCACTCAAGAGGCAGAGGCGAGGGGATCTCTGGGAGTTCAAGGCCAGCCTGGTCTACAAGAACTAGTTCCCGGACAGGCTCCAAAGCTACAGAGAAACCCTGTCTCAACAAACAAACAAGCAAACAATGGTGGCATCTTTAAGCCTCGCCTCAGGAG
>NC_022028.1:50831687-50832293 GCF_000317375.1 Microtus ochrogaster | reverse complement strand
TTTTTTAGCATGAATAAAACCCTCCTTGATGCCCAGCACTGTAAAGATGGATTATGATGTTTGTTGTCTATCTGTGACCCCAGCATCCAGAGAGAGGACGATCAGAAAGTCTGGGTCATCCTTGGCTAATAGGAGGCCAACCATGGGAAATGGCACAGTGGGTAAAGTGTTAGTCTCAAAAGTGTGAAGACCTGCATGCAAATCCACAGAGCCCACAGAAAAGCACGCATTTGTAATAACACCTGTAACCCCAGCGCTCTCACAGTAAGACAGAGGCAGAGATGGGAGACTCCTGGAAGCTGCAACAAGACAAGAGCTCACCTCACACAGGGTGGAAGGTGAGGACCGACCTCCGCACACACGGCACCCGAGGGCCTGCACTCAGGTGCATGAATGTGCACATCCTCATAAACTCACAAAGTTCAAAACGAAGGAAGTGAGAGGGGCAGGAGTGGGCTGGTGGTGAAGGGAGCACTCTGCTCCTCTAGAAGACTTGATTTTGGTTCCCAGCACCCATGTTGGGCAGCTCACAGCTCCCGTAGTTCCAGAGGATTTGAGGTCTCCAGCCTCTGAAGGTGCCGATTGGTCTTGAGTCCTCACCCTAAC
>NC_022028.1:50830071-50831331 GCF_000317375.1 Microtus ochrogaster | reverse complement strand
GGAGGCAGAGGCAGGCGGATCTCTGTGAGTTCGAGACCAGCCTGGTCTACAAGAGCTAGTTCCAGGACAGGCTCCAAAACCACAGAGAAACCCTGTCTTAAAAAACCAAAAAAAAAAAAAAAATCTCTAAAAATGATAAAAATTGCTGGGTGTGGTAGCATACACTTTTAATCCTAGAGAGCAGAGACAGGAAGATCTCTGAGTTTTAGGCTAGTCTGGTCTATATGTTGAGTTCCAGGGTTACAGACCCTCGATAATAGGACCCTATCTTTAAGAAAAAGAAAAAAGATAAAAATTAAATATTTTTTGGAAAGAGTTAAAAATAGGTACCAACAAGATAGTCAACACCAAGGTAACATATATATATATATATATATATATATATATATATACACAAATATATCATTAGATAACCAAGGCTATATCACCCCCCCCATGCATATTACTCAAAAAACCCTGAAAAGACAAGAAAAGACAGGTAGCATGAACAGATCGAAGGCCAGGAAGGCAGGGTTCTGCCAAGGGTGAGCACCACCCCACTTCTGGTTCAGTTTGTTTTGCGGTACAAAGAGCTCAGGCCGACAGGAATGGGCGGCCACGAGTCCACCGTGCTGATGGAGGAGAGCTTGCGGCGGCCGGCTATGCTCACCGTCTTGGGGTCCTTGTAGAGCGTGTAGCCATGCTTGACGATGAACGGCAGAGAGGTGAAGTGCAGGAGCATGCGGAAGATTTGCAAGAGCAGATACAGGTGGCCGAGGTCCTTGAACTGCTCCTTGATGGTGCCGTGGATGAGCATGACCATGGTAAAGCTGAAGAGCTCGTAAACAGTGATCCACAGGACGTAGATGATCAGCCCGACGAGCATGTTCTTGTCAAGGCAGAAGAGGAGGAAGCAGCTGACGGTGATGGTGGTGATGGACAGGCCGGTGCTGATGTTGTGCCTGTAGACCACGGCCCAGGATGAGACCTCAGAGTTCATGTCCAGGTAGATGCTGTATTTGTCTTCGAAGCCAATGTGTGTTATCTGATTCAGATCAAAGATGAAGAACTGGATGGTGTTGAGGATAGAGAAGATGCCCGCTATGGTGGATACCATCTTAGAGTTCATTTTATACCAAAGTCACCGGGGTAGATCCTGAAGGGGAAAATCAGGGGTAAACATGAGAGGCAGAGCTTGCTCAAGACGGATTCCCCAAATCACTAGGTGTAACTAGGGGATCGAGGGACAAAGACCATCTGCAGTCAGATTTTTCTTTGGGC
>NC_022028.1:50819229-50825391 GCF_000317375.1 Microtus ochrogaster | reverse complement strand
ACACTGATAAAAGATACTGAAGACCTCAAGTAATTGAGGACTTGGAGAGAGAACACTGTTCTCATGGCTCAGAAGACTCACTGCCACCAAGATAGTTTTACTAGCCCAATGAAAGCACACTTGCCTATTATTGGTGAGGCTTTGTGTTCAATCCTTATATCGTACCACCGCCTGTTCCCCTGGCCCAAAATTTCAGCTGATTCTACGGTTTGTTTCTATACACTTGTGCTAGTTTTGTGTCAACTCGACACAAGCTAGAGTCACTGGAGAGGAGGGAGCTCAATTGAGACAAGGCCTCCATAAGACTGGGCTGTAGACAAGCCTGTAGGGCATTTCCTTAATTAATGATCGATGGGGGAGGGTCAAGTCCATAGTGAGCAGTACCATCCCTGGGCTGGTGGTCCTGGCTTCTATAAGAAAGCAGGTTGAACAAGTCATGAGGAGCAAGCCAGTAATCAGCTCCCTTCCATGTGCCCTGCATCAGCTCCTGCCTCCAGATGCCTGTCCTGTTTGAGTTCCTGTCCTGACTTCTTCCAGTGATGGATTACAAGGTGGAAGTGTAAGCCAAGTAAACCCTTTCCCCCAAATTGCATTGATCACGGTGTTTCATCACAGCAATAGAGACCTTAGTGAGACATCACACAAGCATGCTATGTCATGTCAAACTGTCATTGTGACAGTATTTGAGGGAGGTTGGGACCTTGAAGAGGTACTGGGGTACTGGACAAATGGTGGCACATGCCTTGAATCCTTTGGGAGGCAGAGGCCTGGAGATCTCTAAGTTCAAGGCCAGCCTGCCTGTGTGTACAGAGTTCCAGGACATCCAGGGCTGCACAGAGTTAGCATGGGGAATTTCATACATTAACAAGCAGGCTCAGGAGAGATTTAATCTGGCCTTAGTGACTCCTGACGTCATGCTCACATAGCTACTCCAAAAAGAAGGAAGTCACACACTGCAAACTTATACTTCGGGAAAACAGTGAAGTGTGTGCAGAGTCATGCAGACAATCACCTCACCCAGGCGCTCTGCCCAGAGACACCTAACCATTTCTAACTGCCATCAGCAGAGCTTTCCCATCTTCCCAGCACAGCGAATCCCTCTCAAACATGCCTGCTGGGCCTTTCACAGCACATTCCAGTTAATTCTCTGTCTTTGACTGGATTCCAGTAAATTCTCTTACTGCCCATGTACCTGGCCTCGCTGGGGTCTCCAAAGACAATTGCCATACCTGGCTAAGTTTCCTCTTTTATTTTATTTTTCTTTTAAAAATTGTTTTTTTGGCTGGGTGTGATGATACATGCCTTTAATTCCAGCACTCGGGAGGCAAAGGCAATGGGATCACTGAGTTGGAGGCCGGCCTTGTCTACAGAGTAAGGTCCAGGACAACCAGAGCTACACAGAGAAACCCTGTCACAAAAACAAACAAACAAAAATTGTTTTTGGCCTGACGTGTTGTCACATTTCTTTAATCCTAGCACTAAGGAGGCAGAGGCAGGAGGAATCTATGTGAGTTTGAGGCCAACCTACTCTACAGAGTGAGTTTTAAGCCAGCCAAGGCTTGATGAGATCCTGTCTCCCCCCAAAATTAATTTTCTGTGTGTGTGTGTGTGTGTGCACTCGTGTGTGCAGTGCCCACAGAGGCTGGAAGAAGGCATCAGATCCCTGTGGAACTGGAGCTTATGCGGAACTTGAGATGGGTGCTGACACTCAAAGCCCGGTCTTCTGCAAGAGCAGCAACAATTCTTTTTTTTTAAAGATTTATTTATTTATTCATACAGTATCCTGCCTGTAGGCCAGAAGAGGGCACCAGATCTCATTATAGGTGGTTGTGAGCCACCATGTGGTTGCTGGGAATTGAACTCAGGACCTCTGGAAGAGCAGTCAGTGCTCTTAACCGCTGAGCCATCTCTCTAGCCCCCGAGCACAAGAATTCTTAATCACTGAACCATCTCTCCAGCCCTCTCTTATCTTTTTACGCGTGTGTGTGTGTGTGTGTGTGTGTGTGTGTGTGTGTGTGTGTGTGTGTGTTTGGAGGGGCCAGACTACTCGTACGGTGCGGTGCGCATGTATGTGAAGGTCGGAGGTCAGCTTTCCTGGAGTCAGCTCTCTGTGCCCCATGTAGGGCTGACTTCAGGTCCTCAGGCTTGGTGGCAGGTGCTTTTTCTCATCATTCCTAGCAACAGGCATAGCAACAAGTTTAGCAGATTCCTTTTGATTGGGCAGGTGCCTTTGACAGCTACCCCTCCCCTGAGACAGGCTTTCTCTGTGTAGCCCTGGCTGTGCTGGAACTCAGAGAGATCCACCTGCCTCTGCCTCCCAAGTGTTGGGATTAAAGGCTTGTGTCATCAATGCCCGACTAGATACTTTTTTTAAAAAAGAGATTGATTTTCTTTTTACATGGGTGTGATGGTTTGAATAAGAATGGCTCTGATAGGCTCATATCCTCACATGCTTGGTCACCAGGGAGTGGAATTGTTAGAAAGGATTAGGTATTGTGACTTTGCTGGAGGAAGTGTGTCACTAGGGGTGTGCACTGAGGTTTCAAAAGCCCATGGCAGGCCCAGGTTTTCTCTCTGCCCACTTGCTGCCTTTGGAATAGGATGTAAAGTCGTCAGCTGTACTTCCATTGCATGGGAGCCGTCATGTTTCCTGACACGATGATAATGGATTAAGCCTCTAAAAAGTGTAAACAAGCTCCGCCTCCCAAAATAAATGCTTTCTTTTGTAAGAGTTGTCATGGCCATGGTGTCTCTTCACAGCAATAGAACAGTGACTAAGTGGGTGAGTGCTTGCATGTACATGTGTGCATGGTGTGTGTAATTGCCTGTGTTGGCCAGAAGAGGGCATTGGATCCCTTAGCACTGGAGTTATAGATGTTTGTGAGCTGCTGTGTGGGTTCTGGAACCAAACCCAGGTCCTCTGGAAGAGCAGCCAGTGCTTTTCACTGCGGAGCCATTGCTCCAACCCCTGTGACCACTTTTTGACAAACTATGTGTGTTGGGGGTGAAACTCAAGACAGAAACTAAAGAATGGTTTTTCTTCTTATTTATTTATTTATTTGTTTATTTTTACTTATTTGAACTATAACAGGAGACATCGCTAGCTAGGGGCAGAGGCTAAAGAAGATATAGCATGGCAAAAGAAACTCTCCTTTCCCCCCAAAGGTGATCTGGGGAGACTGGGGCTACCCTGAGAGCCTCCAGGGTTTTAATGGCCACCTTTACTCATTGTAGTGGTGGACAAAAGTTAAAATCTTGGATTTCCGCCGAGGGTTGTCCCCAGCTCCCAAAGAGATGCGCCTATGGTAAGAGAGTATGTTGCCCTGTTTCTTGCTCTGGTAGATGATTTGGGCATGGGTAACGACAAAGTACAGACAGAAGCTGTGTAGGGACGCCCGGGACACCCAACCGAACCAGCGCATGGCTCTGACCAGCGTCATGCAGAACTCATCGGTGAGGATTTGGACCACCAGGTTGATGGACTCATAGGTGAAGATCCAGATGGTGTAGCTCATGAGACCCCCATAAATCTGGGCATACACGGAGTACAGGAGGAAGCAGCTGACGGCCATGGTGACGAGGGACAGGAACAGGATGATTTTGAAGCTCCAGCAGATGAAGAAGTATCTCACAACATTGATGCCCTGACTCTGGAGGCTACTGGTGCAGTTGTCATTCCCAAGGTACTTCTTTTCGAAGATGAGGTGCATGTGGGTGGCCATGATGGAAAAGGCCCCTGACAGCACTGTGCCCATCTTCGCTGACAGCCCATACCAGTTCTGCTGCCTCATGCCAGTACCTCCTGTGGAGACAAGCGACCCCTCGGGAGCTCAGTGCCTGTCCTCGCATGCATGAGGTACCAGGCTCTCCACCTCTGTCTCTGTCCCCCACCTTGGAAACAGAGAGAGGAAAGAAAGTGGGAAATAGCAGCTTTGGCTGACAAAAGATGGGGGTGGGGAGGAAGGCCGATGGCTCCTGGGTAAAGGGCTTACAGAAGACCTGAGTTCAGGGTGGCCCATTGTAAAACCTCTGTGATGGTCTGTTTCTGTAATTCAGGCCCTTGGGTGTGTGGGAGGGAAGGGGAGGGGGATGGAGACCTGCAGATAGATCCTGCAAGTTCACTGGCCGGCCTGCCTAAGCAAAAACAGAGTTTTTAGTTCAGTGAGAAAACCTCCTTTCAAAGCCACAGAGGAGGATGCCTCTCTGCAGCCCGAAAACTGGCTCCTCGGAATGCTCTAGAAGAGCAAGCCAACCAAGCGGGATGTTTTATCACATCTTAGCCGAGCTTCAGAAGTCCCACAGTGATCATCCTAGCCTTCTGCTCTTCAGAAGCTAGCTCCGCATGCTGGGCCATAGACAGGGGGAGGAATCCTCCATTCTCCTGTGGAGGAGGCTCTGTCCGCTGCTCATGCTCCAAACCCATGTTTGCCAAGTTGTCCAAAGAAACAGAAGCCATCAGAGCAAGGAAACGCTGACAGTAAACTGATATGCCCTGCCTTTCCCTAACGCCCTCCTTGCTGATCCTGAGGGCTCTGTGTGTAGCAAGGCCTGCTACTCAAAGTCTTTGTTAATCTGTTTCTCCCTGAGTGTCTGATATTAATAACTGACAGTGCATGCGCACGCGCGCGCACACACACACACACATTCAAGTTTTGTAGAAAAGAGAAGAGCTCACAGAGCCGATAAAACTGTTAGAACCACGTAGAGGACTATTAGAAAACACGGCGTGACAGTGTGAACTGTTGGTAACCAGACAACAGAAATCAATAAGAGTACAGCAGCAGAGCCGGGGGTCCAGCTCAGACAACACAGTGTTCACCTTGCACACATGAAATCCAGGGCTCCATCCCCAGCACTGTGTAGAACCATGGTGCACACACAGCTGTAAACCCAGCACTCAGGAGATGGGGGCAGGAGGATCAGGAGTTCAAGGTCATCCTTGGTGGTATAGTGACTTAAAGAACAATTTGAGCTATGGGGAAACCCGTCTCAAAAAATAGGAGAAAAACGTATAGGAGTCACTTCAGTAAGGAATGGTTCAGGGCTGGAGAAATGGCTCAGTGGGTCAACTGTTGTAGAGGACCTGGGTTAATTCCCAGCACCCACATGGCAGCTCACAACTGCCTGTAACTCCACTTCCAGGGGCTCCAACATCTTCAGACAGACATATGTGTAGGCAAGACACCAATGTACATAAAATTAAATAAATTAATTTAAAATGGAAAGAATGGGGTGAGATGAGGCACTTGCTGCCAAGCCTGATGACCTGAATTTGATCCCGGACTACATAAAGGCGTGAGAAGGGAAATGGCTCCACAAAGTTGTCCTCCGACCTCCAAGCACATGCGACAGCACAGGTGGCTCCCACTATATACCATAATAATAATTAATAGCAATGTAAAGGCAGGAATAAACTGCCACAGAGTCCCACAAGGAGGATGTTAAATAGTTGTCTAATGAACCTCGGCTGAATTGTCGTCTGATCCCCAGGACCCACAGGGTGGAAGGAGAGAGCTGAGTCTGGGAAATTGTCCTCTGATGGTCCCCATGAGACTGCCATGGCACGCATGTGCACACGCATGTACACGCATGCACACAAAATGAATAAAGGTATGAGAAGATTTTAAAAGACCCATTTGTAGATAACCTTGTGAGACTGCCTTGAGGATTAAATGAGCAATTACATTTGGAAGACTCGGAAAGGTTTTGTGCCCAGGGAGCACCAAGCTGCTCGGTATTCTTCCGTCTTCATGCCAAGGGGCAGCTCCTGCTCTCTCTGTGGGTTAACTACTGCTTGTTGAGCTTCACACAGAGACGCTAGTTATTGTCCCTTTCCCTGCCCAGTTCCTCCTTTGCTAAGAAAGTCTGGTTGTGTTCAGGATGGCAAGAAGCCCAGATCCAGGCACAATATTTGTCTTCCCAAACATTGTCTTGAAGTAAGGCCACCCATGGGCACAGTCCTAGGAGATGAGACACACGTGGAAACGGGCTGGGCACTCTGCCAAGTTTTCTTTCTGATAATGGAAGAGGATGTGGGCGGTACAATACTTACATTTTATTTTCTCTCTTTTTCAAGACTTATTTTAATGTGTATGTGTGTGTGTGTATGTGTGTGTAGTGGCCATGGAGTCCAGAGAAGGGCATCAGATCCCTATGAAGACT
>NC_022028.1:50818028-50818570 GCF_000317375.1 Microtus ochrogaster | reverse complement strand
ATCTATCTATCTATCATCTATCTATCATCTATCTATCTATCATCTATCTATCTATCTATCTATCATCTATCTATCATCTATCTATCTATCCATCCATCTATCCATCCATCCATATATCTACCTACCTATCATCTCTTTATGCTCAAGTGTCTCTCTCTCTCCTCTCTCTCTCTCTCTTTCTCTCTCTCTCTCTCTCTCTCTCTCTCTGTGTGTGTGTGTGTGTGTGTGTGAGAGAGAGAGAGAGAGAGAGAGAGAGAGAGAGCACAGGCACTCCTACCACAGCCTGTACATGGAGATCAGAGAATGACTTTGAGAATGGGTTTTCTCTCTCCCTTTAAGTGAGTTCTGGGGATCAAATTCAGGCCCAAGGTAAACTCCGTGCTTGCTGAACCATCTTGCTGGTCCACCTTGAGACATGTTTGGCTATTTCCCCCTTTAAATGCTGTATCTATATTAACTGACCTATAGCTATCATGCTCTAAGGAATTATCTTAAATGTTATACACTAGGAAGGCAAACATTTGTAAGCTATTTTTAAAAAT
>NC_022028.1:50811713-50817848 GCF_000317375.1 Microtus ochrogaster | reverse complement strand
TGACTTGTTTGAAATCTTATTTTTAAAGCTAGGCTCTCTCACTGGAACTCACTAAGTAGGCTAGGCCGGCCAGCCAGTGAGCTGCAGGGACCCAGGGATCTGCCTTCTCTGTGCTTAGATTACAAGCAGGTCTGACCTTTTTTTAAAATGTGGATTTTGGGGATTGAGCTCAGGTGTAGTGGTTTAAATGAGAATGCCCCAGGATCGTGTATCTGGATGCTTGGTGCTCAACTGGTGGAACTGTTTGGGAAGGATTAGGAGGTGTGGCCTTGTTGGACAAGGTGTGCACTATGGGTGTGGGCTTTGAGGTTTCAAAACCAGGCCTTGTCTTTCTCTTTCTCTCTCTGACTGCTGCTGTGGATAAGATGTAAGCTCTCAGTTACTGCTCCATGCCTGCCTGCTGCCCCGCTTCCTGTCTTGGTGGTCATGGGTTCACCCTCTGACACTGTAAGTCCCCACATTAAATGCTTTCTTTTATAAGCTGCCTTGGACCTTCATTGTCTACTTTCTAGTTTCGTGGTCTGCTTCTCTCTGTTTCTCTGTCTCTGTCTCTCTCATACACACAGACAGAATTAAAATCTAGGCTCACATATGAGAGAAAACATGCCAGATTTGTCTCTTTGAACCTGGTTTATTTCACTTCATATAATAAATTCCAGTTTCATCCATTTCCCTACAGATGTCATTATCTCATATTGCATCACAGCAGAATGAGTTCCACGGTCTGTATGTACCACATCCACCAGCTGACGGACATCTGGGATGGTCCCACTCTTAGATATCTTGGGATTCTGAGGCAGGAAGCCAAAGTTTCTTAGCTGCTATGCCTCAGGAACCCTCCTGAGATCAAATAAAGGCCTGCCCGTTGAAGGCTGTCCTTGGAAGAGAGACGTCTCGCTCACCTGGCGACTGGTAGTTCTTGGCTGGATACTGGTCAGAGACCTCAGCTCTGGATTAAGATCCAATTTCTGGATTAAGGGCTGCCCAAGTCTCCTCGTGCCACTGCGGCAGGCTTTCCACGAGAGTAACTAGTGGTGCCAGCAGAGAGGCAGCCGTGTCTTTTTTATTTTTCATTTTCTGTGTATGTTTGCCTGCATGTATGTATGTGTACCATGTGTATGCAGTGCTCATGGAAGCCAGAAGAGGGCATCAGTTGGGGCTGGAGGAACTGGAGTTAAAGACAGTTGTGAGCAGCAAGTACTCTGACTTGAAGCCATCTCTCCAGCACAGCGGTCCCACTTCTTAGAGACCCACTGAAGGCTGAGCTTACTTCCCAGCCATGCAGCCAGCATCCAACTCAGCATGTGGGGGGAGAACACACTCTTCAGGGAACACAACATGCCACATCTCCATTTTCCCAGCAGCAGAGATATCCCAATTAGGCAGGGAAGCCAGACAACTTCTCTCTCCCTTGGCTCTTCAGGCAACACTCCCGCTCACCCACAGATCTAAATCTTTCCCTTCAAGAGTCCAGATTTTCCAAAACAAAAGTCCTTTAAGCCTGCAGGGGAAGAATGGCGTTCCTCTCCAGCACACAAAGAGAAGTTCCCTGTGGTGCTTTGGCGGCTAACCACTCCCCAAAGGGAATGAGCAGACCCAGACAACAACTGCTGCACTCGGGGTTCTCAAGGTCAGCCCCCCCATTCATCACCCCAGGGGTGGCTCCACATTCCTCCCCTCCTGTGTAAGCTTTTCCTTCTCAAATATCTTTTCTCTACTTGGCTCGTTCCCTCCGGGTTTTCCAGATCTCCCGTGGTGTCAGGGTTCCAGGTTAGCCCTCTTTCTGTGGTCCCTGGCTGTCAACTTGTCCCTCGCTTGCATTCCAATCAGGAGTGCTCCGGAAGCTCTCCTTCCTGTTCACTTTTTCCACAGGAAGTTACACGCTCCCTGAACTCCAGCAGCCTGAGCTGCGGAATTGCCATACCTGCCGTAGATAAATACTCGAGCCAGCACCAAGAGCCCAACTGTGTTGTTCCACCAGCAAGGAGCCCTCTTGACAAAGAGTATGGATTTTGTTTCCTTTATGACTCATTTTCATTAAATGAGGAGGTCTGTGATAGAAGGCAGGCCCTTCACTACTGTGGAGACTGCCCCTTCCACAGACATGGTCTTTATATATCTACACAGTTGGCCAGAACTGGGTTTACATTTCCAAGTCTCCCACACAACTGCTGGCTATGCTACCAAAGTTTGAACAATGCTATTCTGTTCATTTTGTGTGCATGTGTGTGCTACCGGTTTTGGTGTGAGCATGCCAGGGTGCATTGGAGGAGGTAAGAGGGACATCCTGGGGAAATAGGCTCTCTCCTGCCACCTCTATGGGGATCCCAGGAATCAGCCATCTTACTTGGTGCTTGATACCTTGGGTAGCCTGGGCTTACCACGAATCCAATTATGACTTTGAACTCTTGATCCCTCTGCTTCCACCTCCTGCCAGAGTTGCAGGCAGGAGCCACTGCGCCTGGCTGTAGGCTCTCAGTTTGTAAGAAAGGACAAAGGGAGAGAAACCAAGGTAACCGGCCAGTTCCTCCTCCTCCTCTAGATGGCGCAAATGAGCACGTGCTGGGGAGCCGCCAGGACCAAGTGAGCCATTGAAGACCGTTGTTTCTACTTGACAGAGCAACGGAGAGGAATGGAGACCCCTAAGTGTGTCGCGGAGCAGAGCCCTAGTCCGTTTTAAATTCCCACAGGAAAGGATTAAATGGTGTTTCCTACCACGTTCATATCATGTTATTTCGAAGCCATACATCTAACCAAAAGGATAAATCTGCCTCTAGCACTCTGCCTAGGAGCATTCTAAAGTCTGTCGTATCTGGTAACGGAGAGATGGCTCTGAGGTTAAGAGGGCTTACACACAGCTCTTGCCCAGGACCTCAGTTCAGTTCTCAGTACTCATGAAGGCAGTCCACAACCACTTGTAACTCTAGCTCTAGGAGATCCGACGCCCCTTCTGGAGTCTGAGGGTACTTGTACACGTGCATATGTGCATTTTTACATAATTAAAAATAAAATAGATGGGGGCTGGAGAGATGGCTCAGCGGTTAAGAGCATTGCCTGCTCTTCCAAAGGTCTTGAGTTCAATTCCCAGCAACCACATGGTGGCCCACAACCATCTGTAATGAGGTCTGGTACCCTCTTCTGGCTAACTGTATAAATTGTTACATAAATATATAATGTATAAAATAATAAATAACTGTATTTATTATTTATTATAATAAATAATAAATAAATAAATATTTTAAAAAATAAAATAAAATAGATACCTCAGTCAAAAAAGTTAAATCTAAAAAAAAATCCAGGCACAAAACATCCAGGAAACCTGGGACACTATGAAAGGAACAAATCTAAGAATAACAGGAACAGAGGAGGAGAAGAACCCAGGTCAAAGGCACAGGCCATAAACAGACTGGACCAGACCGGAAAAGAAAGTTCCCTCTATGCACAGAACAAAGAAGAGCTGCAAGGGGAAAAAATCCAATAGCATATAAAAAGGTGGACCTATATATAGAATTACACCAGCCTTGTCCTAAAACTCACAGAGATCCGCCTGCCTCAGCCTCCTGTGTGCTGGGATTAAAGGAGTGCGCCACCACACCAGGCTCTATGCCCAACTTCTTTTTTAAAAAAAAAATATTTATTTTACTTATTATGTATACAATATTCAGTTTGTGTATATGCCTGCAGGCCAGAAGAGGGCACCAGACCTCATTACAGATGGTTGTGAGCCACCATGTGGTTGCTGAGAATTGAACTCAGGACCTTTGGAAGAGCAGTCAGTGCTATTAACCACTGAGCCATCTCTCCAGCCCCTATGCCCAACTTCTTTATGGAGACTTTAAAACAGAGACTCTAAAAGCCAGAAAGGTCTAGATAAATGTGCTGCAGACTCTAAGAGATCACAGATGCCAGCCCAGACTACTTTACCCAGCGAAACTTTCAACCACAATAGACGGAGAACATAAGACATTCCATGATAAAACCAGATTTAAGCAATATCTATCTACAAATCAAGTTCTATAGAAGGAACTAGAAGGAAAGTTCCAACCTAAAGAGGTTAACTACAGTCATTGAAGACACAGGGAATAAATGACCCCAGACCAGTAAGTCAAAAGGGAGGAAGTGCATGAGGGTACGCACATGCATGCACACACATGCACACACCTGTGAGCACACACGTGCACACACAGGCACACACAATGCACACATGCACACATATGTACACATGTGCATACACACGCATGCACAGACACATGCATGCACACTCATATGTACACACAGAGGAACATATACATGCACATACATGCTACCAAAACAGAGTAACAGGAATCAATAAACATTCCTCATTGATTTCTGTCGGGTTTGAAGAGAAATGGCTCACTTCAGCTCATATATTTGAACTCCTGATCATTAGGGAGTGGCAATACTTGACAGGGAATAGGATGTGTGGCTTTGGAAAGATCTCCCTCACTCATGGATTGCTAGGATTAATATAGGAAAAATGGCCTTCCTACCAAAAGCAATCTATAGACTCAATGCAAGCCCTGTCAAATTCCAACACAATTCTTCACAGACCTTGAAAGGACAGTTTTCATTTCATAAAGGAACACACACACACACACACACACACACACACACACACACACACACGCATGCACAAAACCCAGGATAGCTAAAACAATACTGAATTATAAAAGAACTGCAGGAGGTATCACCATCCACGATTTAAAGTTGTACTACAGACCTACAGTAATAAAACCACATGGTATCGGCACAAAAACAGACATGTTGACCAAATAGACTCAAATTGAAGACCAAGAGATAAATCCGCACCCTTATGGACACCCAATTCTTCATAAAGAATCCAGAATCATACAGGAAACATGACAGTGTACCGGTTGATTTTATGTCAACTTGACACAAGCTAGAGTCATCAGAGGAAGGAGCCTCAGTTGAGGAAATTCTTTGATGAGATCCAGCTCTAAGGCATTTTCTCAATTAGTGATCAAAGGGGGAGGGTCCAGCCCTTTGTGGGCGGTGCCATCCCTGGACTGGTGGTCCTGGGTTCTATAAGAAAGCAGGCTGAGTAAACAAACCATGATGAACAAGTCAGTAAGCAGCTTCCTCCATGGCCTCTGCATCAGCTCCTGCCTCCAGGATCCTGTCTGCTTGAGCTCCTGTCCTGACTTCCTTCAGTGATGAACTTATGGGGGATGCCCCTCTGTCTGCTATGAACTTTATGTTTTAAAACATAGGTCAAAAATATATTTGTAAAATGGAACTTAAAAGCTTCCCTGCTTTTAAGAAGCGGTTTTGCTTTGGTTTCCACAGGAAACAAGAGAACAAGAGGCTATGAATTTGTTCCAGGTTAAGATGGACCAGGTTTGATAAAGGGAGAGCTCCTGAAATTTGACAGGTGATATCTATCAACAAAGGTTACCACTGATCCTCCCAGGACTCATTATCTCAAAATTTTATCAGGGACCCTAAAGACACTTTTCCCACAGACAGGAGGAAGTAGTTTGGAGAAAACTATGTCCACATTCCCACAAATTTTGGGGGTTATGGATGGTCTTTGGTTATTTGGTAGGTTATGGATGTTTGTTATATTTAGGGGGAATATACGATAAAAAGACAACTATTAATCTCAGACATTTTGCATTGACATGGACTTTGGTATAATGATACAAATTTAAAGTTAATTGTGTTACACTGTATATATGTTTCTATTCTTGTTTAAAGGATTTGTGTATACTGATACAAATTTAAGGTCATTTTTATGCTATATGTATATTTCTACTCTTGTTTAATGTATTATGTTTATGCATATCATTTAAAATGTAATGTATAGTTAAGAAATACTAATCATCAACTATAATAGTCAAACTTATAGTCATGCTAGGTAGATTTTCTAGCTATGCAGAGAAATATTTCAAATAGATAGGTAATCTTCAAGCACTTCAAAGAATATGATATTTAAAATGTTTTAAGGAGACTGGACAGATGGTTCAGTGGATAAGAGCACTGGCTGTTCTTCCAGAGGACCTGGGTTCAATTCTTAGCACCCATAAGACAGCTCACAACTGTCTATAACTTCAGTTCTAAGGGATCTGACACCCTCACAAGACATACATGCAG
>NC_022028.1:50804135-50810979 GCF_000317375.1 Microtus ochrogaster | reverse complement strand
CAAAAAACCAAAAACCTGTCCTCCCCAACCTGTTTTTTGGTTATGGTGTTTTGTCGCAGCAATAGAAGCCCTAAGATAGACAGCATCTTCATCAAATGGTGCTGGTCATAGTGGATGGGTGTATGTAAAGTAATGCCAATAGAGCCACAGTTACCACTCTGCATAAAACTCCAAATGGATCAAAGACCTCAACACAAAACCAGCTACACTGAGCCTGATAGAAGAGAAAGTAGGGAATTAGCCTTGGACTCAGTAGCACAGGAAAAGACTTTCTGAACAGAACATCCTTAGTGCAGGCACTAAGACAAAAATTAGTAAGTGGGACATTGGGCTGGAGAGATGGCTCAGAGGTTAAGAGAACTGGCTTCACTTCCAAAGGTCCTGAGTTCAATTCCACATGGTAGCTCACAACCATCTGTAATGAAATATGCTGCCCTCTTCTGGCCTGCAGGGACATATGCAGGCAGACCACTGTATACTTAATAAATAAATAAATCTTAAAAATAAATAAATAAGTGGGACATCATGAAACTGAGAAGCTTCTGCAAGGTGAAGCCTACAGAATGGGTAAATAATTTTTACCAACCACACATCTGATAGAAGGCTAATAAAGTACAAAAAACCCTAGATATCAAAAAAAAAACCCAACTCAATCAAAATATGGGGTACAGATCTAAACAGAGAACTCTCAAAAGGGGAAACTCGAATGGTTGGCTGAGAAACACTTAAAGAACTGTTCAACAACATTAGTCATTAGGAAATGTAAATCAAAACTGCTTTAAGATTTCATCTTATGGGGCTGGAGAGATGGCTCAGAGGTTAAGAGCATTGCCTGCTCTTCCAAAGGTTCTGAGTTCAATTCCCAGCAACCACATGGTGGTTCTGTAACCATCTGTAATGAGGTCTGGTGCCCTCTCCTGGCCTGCAGGCATACACACAGACAGAATATTGTGTACATAATAAATAAATAAATATTTAAAAAAAAGATTTCATCTTATGTGAGTCAGAATGGTTTAAGATCACAAGAGACAGCTCAGGCTGGTGAGGATGTGGAGTAAGGGGAACACTCGTTCACTGTTGGTGGAGATGCAAACCACCACTATGCAAATCACTGTGTTGGTTTCTCAGAAAGATGGGAACTGACCTATCTCAGGATCCAACTATACCACTCTTGGACACATGCCCAAAGACCTTCATCCTACCACAGAGATATTCATTCAACCAAGTTTATTGCTGCTCTGTTTATAAAATCCAGAAATTGGAAACAACCTAGATCTCCCCCAGTAGAAGAATGGGAGAAAATGTGATACATTTACACAATGGAGTATTACTCAGCTGTTAAAAAATGAAATTCACAGGTGAAAGCATGAAACTAGAAAAAAAATCATGAGTGAGGTATCCCAGAACCATAAAGAGAAATATGTACTTACTTATATGTGGATATTAACTACTAGGTCCATGATTACCAAGCTACAATTTACCAAGAAACACAGAGCGTGGATACAGAGTAAAGGCCTGGGGTTGGGGAGGCAAGTGGAGCTCATTAGGAAAGGGAAGTAGACTAGATAGTTATGGATGGATGGGGGGCTAGGACAGGAGGACCAAGTGGGGACAAGAGAGAGAATTCACAGAAAGACAGAGTTAAGGACAAATTGGGGGATGGTACAGAAACCCAATACAGTAGAAGTTCCCTAAAATACAGACATGCATGAAGGCAATCTAACTGAAATTGACAACCAATGTGGAGGACAGAGTCCCAACCAGCCATCTCTTGTCACCAAACGAAGACTCCAGTCTCAGGATTAGGTAACATCTAATTGAATTGCTGGTCAAAGGGGTCCCATGGTAACCCCCAAACAACCCAGGCTGTTGCCACGACGACAGGCTGTTCTCCACAGACTGATGGTGAGCCCTCATTGGTGAAGACACCTGTACAGCTCATTGGTCGAGCTGGTGCCCACATGGGGTCTTCATCCCTGTGTTCTAGTGATTCTGGTGCAGGAAGGCACTCTGCATGCTACCAAAAGAGAAAAAAAGACACAAGTCCAGCCACAAACCTTGTATTGGCAATGGTGTCCTGCCTGTGGGATAGGCTAGTGCAATGGAGGCCCAAAGCTTGCGGGAGTAACCACCCAATATCTGACTTGACTTAAGGCCCACTTCATGGAACCCACGCCCAACACTGCTTTGGGTGACCAAAACCTGAGACCAGAGAGTCCAGGGACCTAGGGTAAAACCAACTAATACTGGTGTTAAAAGAAAAAAAAAAAGCACTAAAATGTCTCGTAGTGACGTTTTGCTGTGCTCATAGATGGGTGCCTTGCTCAGCAGAGAAGCTTCCTCCTACAGCAGACGGGAACAAATAGAGACCCCAGAGCCAGACATTATGCAGAGGATGAGAGATCTGGGAACACTGAGCCCTAAATGGGATGTCTCCATCCAATCCCTCCCCTCAGGGTTCAGGGAGCCTTGTGGAAGAGGGGATGGGATGAGCCAGAGGGGATGGAGGACACCAAGAAAACAAGGCCCTCTAAATCAACATGATCAAAACTCCTGCGAACTCAGAGAGACGGAAGCAGCAGGCACAGGTCTGCACCAGGTCGTCTGTGTGTACAGTGTGGCTTTCAGCTTAGTGTTAGGGACTTCCTGAGCATGGGAAACACGTGGGTCTGCTTTCTGCCTTCTCTTGGACTCGTTTCCTTCTGTTTTTTTGGTCTAATTACAATAGTTTTCATTTTTGCTTTTTTTTTCCCTTTCGAGACAGGGTTTCTCTGAGTCACAGCCCTAGCTGTCCAGAAACTAGCTCTGCAGACCAGACTGGCCTTGAACTCTCAGAGATCCTCCTGCCTCTGCCTCCCAAGGGCTGGGATTAAAGGCTTGTGCCACCACCACCTAGCTTAGTTTTTGGTTTTATCACATTATATTTTATGATTATCCCTTAAAAGCCTGTTTGTTTTCTAAGGAGAGACAGAAAGTGATTGGATCCAGATGGGCGGTAGGGTGGGGAGGAACTGGGAGGCGTAAAGGAGGGGAAACCATAATCAGGATATATTATATGAGAAAACAACCTATTTTCAATAAAAAGGAGAAAGATAGGATGCTAAAAGGCAATAAATAAAATAAAACATCTTTAAAAAGGGGTCCAGCACATGTCACATGGTCAACTGCAAGCCTCAGCAGTCTATCAAAACGATGGTGTCTCGTTCCCACAGCTGTGGACCTCAGCTTGAGGCTGGCCGGGCTGGGCTGGGCTGGGCTGGGCTGGGCTGGGCTGGGCTGGGCTGGGCTGGACTCACTAGAGTGTCTGGGGTGGATTGTCGGTTTGGCCAGGAAGCTCTTTTGATTTGGGTTGAGCTCATTCATACATCTGAGGCTCAACTGTCTGTTGGCTGACCTAGCGTGGCCTCAGCTGGGCTTGCTTATAGGGGCTTGGCCCAGTTCCACATCCTCTTATCGCGTAGCAGGCTAGCCTAGACAGGCTCTCATGGCCGTGGGTGAGCACAAGCCCGATTACACAAGCGCCTTTTTATGTAATGTTTGTGTAATGTTCACTAAATTTCCACTGACAAAAGCAATTGTAAAGGGGCTCCTAGAGCCAGAAAGGGAAGGCCTCCAAGGGAAGAACGGGGCCAGTCATGCTTACAGATGACCAAGGTGCTGGCCGATGGCACGCCATGGACCTGGGCCACCAGAGACACTGCTAAGCCACCGAGGAGCGTGTGACTCTGGAATTACATTGAGAGTCTTTGGCACCAGATCCTGGGGGCTGCCCCTCCCTCACCAGAACAGTCTCTTTGTTTGTTTGTTGCTGTTCTGTCTGCCTTGTAACCTCCTGACTCAAAGTCTAGAGCAGGAGCATTTCCTTAACAGCGCTAGACTCTCGCTTAGCTCCCAAGGAGGAAGGGAAGGGGAAGGGAATGGCTGGAGCTGGGCACGGATCTCGTCTGGAAGGGCTAACCCGGCCTAGATGCAGGAAACCATAGCTTCTGTCTCCCGCCCTGGGGAGAAATGAGTAAGTAGCTTACTTACTGGCTGCAGGAATAGGGTCTGTTTCCCTCAGTGTCAGAGCCTGGGAAATTCTCTATGCATAGGAAAGGGGCTTGTATGGCAGGTCACTAAAAAACCCAAACAGAGCGCTAGTGAGGAAAGGAAGGAGGAAGACAGAGTGTGTGCATGAGGGGAGGTGGAGACCCTCTGGTGTCTAGCTTTTCATTCATTCATTCATTCATTCATTCCCTCTTTTTTATTATTTAAAAATTTAAGAGCTGTGTTAATATTCTAAGATTTAAAAATTAGGTATTATTTATTTGTGTGTGGTGTGTGTCCAAGTGTCCAAGTGCCATATGGCGTCAGGGGACAACCTACACGAATCAGTTCTCTCCTTGTGCCATGTGGGTTCCTGGGGATCTGATTCTGACCACCAGGTTTAGCAACAAGCCAAAGCCATCTCACTGGCCCAAACTAATCTCAAGTCACCGAAAGTAGCTGCTGCTTTTCCAGAGAACCCCAAATAGGTTCCTAGCACCCACAGTAGGCAGCTCATGATTACCTGAAAATCCATCTGATGCCCTCCTCTGGCTTCTGCAGGCACCTGCACACACACACACACTCAGACAGATATGCGTACACATAAATAAAACTGAATCCTTTTTTTTATTTAGAAGAAAGAACAGAGCCAAAGAAAACAACAAAACTTGCCCATGAAGGGGTTTCCACAAAAAGCAATTGGTACCGAAGCAAAGGCGTATTTACACACGGCCGTATAAGCTGTTGCGATGAGTAAACTTGAACTCCGTGTATTAACAGGCTGTCGAGGGAACGGGGCCAGGTGCTGGAGCATATGTACAGCGTGGTGCTATTTATAAAGTTTCAAAACACAAGAATCGTGTTGTTTCTGCACACACACATATGTAGTAGTCTGCAACGTGTGTAGATGCTAATTCAGGATGGAGGCTTCCCGTGCAGTAGGGGAGAAGAGCAAGATTGGAGGGGTGCGAGCCACCGTCAGAGTGGCATCGCAAGCTTCTTATCATAGGCTGTGTTCTCCCGGAAGCTGCTATGTAAGGCCTGTCAGCTACACATGGCTTCTACATTTAAAAATTGTTGGGGAAACTGAGAGAACATTTCGTGATGTGTGAAAATGCCGGAGAGTTCCGGTTTCAACACTTACGGTGAATATTCTTTACTGGAGCACAGCCTTGTTATTTTACCTACAAATGAGCTAATAGCTTCCAGGCTGCAGGGGCAGTTCAGCCCGGCCAGAGGAGGCCCACAGCAGCCATAATCGGGCCCTTAAAAGACTACTTATGGTGTCTGTGTGTTGGGAGGTTAGAACCCTAAGGAATGGGTTCTCTGCTTCTGCCATGTAGATCTCAGGGACTGAACCCCAGCCGTCAAAATGGCAGTAAGTACCTTCATCCTCTGAGACCAACCAACCTCCTCACCTTCATCCATCCTCACCAGGCCAACTCGTCCCTTTAAAGAGCTAATGTGGAACTGGAGAGATTGCTCAGCAGTTAAGCTCTTCCAGAGGCCCCAGGTTCAATCCCAGCACCCACATGGCAGCTCACAACTGTCTGTAATTCCAATTCCAGGGGACCTGACGCCCGTGGCAAAATACCAATGCAAAAAAGAAAGAAAGAGGCCAGGCGATGGTGGCGCACGCCTTTAATCCCAGCACTCGGGAGGCAGAGGCAGGCGGATCTCTGTGAGTTCGAGACGAGCCTGGTCTACAAGAGCTAGTTCCAGGACAGGCACCAAAGCTACAGAGAAACCCTGTCTCGAAAAACCAAAAAAAAAGAAAGAAAAAACTAATGCATCTGTGAGCACAGGCGATTGGAGGCTGGAGGACAGCCTTGAGTGTCATCTTTAGAAGTACTACAGGTCTCCTTTTCTTGGCCTGGAACTCATCAGTTAGGCCACACTGACAGGCCTGCCTGCAAGCCTCAGGGGTTCTCTTATCTCTGACTCTGGAATTCTGGGAGAACAAGAGTGCCAGCCCAGCACATTTATGTGGGTTCTGGGGACTGAACTCAGGCACTCAAGCGTGCAAAGCAAGTTCTCTACAGAACCGGTCATCTCTCCAGCCTCCTTTTCTGGCCCTTCATAGAGAAGACTTCCAGCCCTGCCTACTGACAGAAGAGGAAGCCGGATCCCCTGGAACTGGAGTTACAGAAGGTCGGAGCAGTCCAGAGCAGCCCTGTAGTGGCTGGGAATTGGATCCAGGTCATTCCCAGGCCCTCCTCAGGCAACAGGCATGCAAGTGGTGTACAGACATACATGCAGGCAAAACAGGAATACTCATAAAATAAGAAGATTAAAACAAAACTTAAAATAATAAAATAACAAACAAAAAAACCCACAAAACTTAAAAAAATATTTGTGTGCATGTGTGTGTCTGTGTGCATGTACAGGACAACTTTCAGGAGTTGCTTTTTTTCTTCTACCACACACGTTCTGAGGCTCCAACTCACACCATCTGGCTTGGCACAAGTACCTTTACCCACTAAGCCATGTTGCCAGCCCTGGGTTTATATTCTTTAATTGTATAATATGATTCAAGTTACAAACCACATACTGTTGATGTAAGATGCCCTTCTGTGTGCTGTGAATATGTTTTATTACCATGGGTTAATAAAGAAGCTGATTTGGCCAATAGCCAGGCAGAATAAAGCCAGACGAGAAATCCAAACAGAGCTACAGGAAGGAAAAGGGTGGAATCAGGGAGATGCCAGCCACTGCCAGAGAAGCAAGATGTGAGGTAACAAGTCATGAGCCTCGTGATAAAATGCAGAATAATAGAAATGGGTTAATTTAAGTTGTAAGAGTTAGTTAATAATAAGCC
>NC_022028.1:50792720-50803217 GCF_000317375.1 Microtus ochrogaster | reverse complement strand
GCCACCATCGCCCGGCCCCAACTTCCTTTTTTAGAATAAATTTCTGACAACAAAATGGCAGATCCCCTCTCCCCTCCCACCCCAAGCTCTAGCGGTTCCCTCACCCTCTCTACTCCGGAAGACCTTGCTTTGCTACTCCACTTTCTCGGAGCCAATTCCTCTTCCTTAGCTCTTCCTAGGGGAAATGGCTGTTTCAGAGGGCTCTCCTGCCCCCAAATCCCAGTCCAACCTTTGGCTTTCTCACAGAGGCCAGGGTTCTGCATGGTTAAGGCTCAGGTTCAATGTCCTGCAATGCACTGGGAAGCTTCCCCTCTGTCAACTCTAGTTACACTGTCTTCTTCCTGCCACACCACTCTTCCCCTTGAAGTTAAAGTTCACCTCCGATCTCTCTGGAAGTCCAAAGGCCTTTTCTCTGTATTGCTGTCTTTCAGTGGGCTCTCCTATCTGAAATTACCTGCAGGCAGGCTACACTGAGAGTAAGCTATAGTTTCAAGAAAGAAAGAGAAAAAGAAAGAAGAAAGAGAGAAAGTCTTTGTTGATGGACCAGCAGAGAAAGGCATGGGCTGCTGCACTGGGCACAGTTTCAGTCAGCACCTATGGGGTGGAGGAAGATAGCCAGCCCTCCCAGGGGTCCTCTGGTCGCCACACTTCACTGTGACATGAGCTCGTGTTTTAGTGTGTCTACACACACATAAATACACTTTTTTAAAAAATGAGATCTCACTATGTAGCCCTGATGGTTTGAAACTCACAGAGATTTGCCTGTCTCAGCCTCGTGAGCAGAGATTAAAGGTGTGCATTACCACACCCAGCTCAAATAAATAAATGTGTTAAAATATATATGGTGCCTTCCGTGTAGGACATCCATCAGAAGGGCTCTAGGACCCCCTGGGAACCTCAAACCATTGATTTTTTCAACTCAGGTTGGTCGATGCGTAAGGATGTAAGGGTGATCTGGCCTCAGTAGCCATGCTCCTTTAAACTTAAAAAAAAATACTGACTTATTTATTTTGTGGGGAGGGTGGTACACTCACACCACAGCATGCAAGTGGGGGTCGGAGGACAACTCTCGGGAGCTTGATGGGTCTCGGGAACCAAGCTCAGATGATCAGGCTCAGCAGTAAGTGCTGTTCATCACCTACAGAGCCACCTTGCTGGGCCTGCCATCAGCTGCCTTTGACAGACAGGGTTGGTGATGTCCTGGCTGGGCAGGTAACCTCCATCCCTTGTCATCTACAGCACACTTTCATTCTATGGAAGCTGCAAAAACTTTGAGGAAGACCCTGCCTTCATGGGATGAAGACCTTTCCAGCCAAGAGGATGTGCAAGCTTCTACAGTCTTCAGTAAGGGAGGTACAGCCTTCTTGGGGTAAGGATACAACCGTTCCCAAGCGAGAATGTGTAAAACTGGGGCTGGAGAGACGGTGGGTGGTTGAGAGCACCTGCTGCTCTTGCGGAGAACCCAGGCTCAGTTCCAGCATTCACATCAGTGCTCGTGACTACCTGTATGGAACTCTGGTTCTCCAGGGGCACCAGGCATGCATGCGGTGCACGTGTGTGTGTGTGTGTGTGTGTGTGTGTGTGTGTGTGTGTATACTCACACATGCACGGATAATAAGTCTTTTGAAAAATATGCAAAACAACATGAACCCAAAGACACCAACTATTTATGCTTCCAATCCTCACCCTCAGTGAGCATTTAGAAAGCCCTTGAACTGTGACCCACAGCTCTTAGATGCTGGGCACACAGCAAGCTACAAAACCAAGTCTCTGTTTAATGGAGGTCACATTTCCAGGGGTGGCAATGGGTCACAGACAAGTCTAAACCTCAGCACGCGGGAGAGCACTGGCTAGAGAGCAGAGTGGTGCAACCACCGCCCAAGATGAGTGCTAGGGTGAGCCATAAGGTAAGGGAGCATGGGCTATCGAAAGCCATAAGGAAGTAAGTTAACTGCAGGATGCGGGGGAGAGAAAACAGTCACAGCAAAGACCTTGTCTTGGGGTAGAGTGTTCAAGAGTCAGCAAAAGACAATGGACGCTGTGCTTGGAAGAGGAGAGCAAGGAAGGGTCAAATGAGGCGGGAGGGATGAATGCGTGGAGCCACTCCTAAGGCGGAGACCTTAAGAAGTATGGATTTGGGGCTGGCAAGAAGGCTCAGCAGGTAAAGGCACTTGTCACCAAGTGTTAGATTCCCAGGACCTACATGGTGAGAGGAGAGAAACACACAAACACACACACACAGAGACACACATAGACACATACACACATGGAGACACAGACAGACAGACACACACACATATGCACACACAGACATAGACAGACAGACAGAAAGACAGACACACACAGAGCCTCGCGTTTCCCACACTGCCCTTGAACTCATTGTGTAACTTACCTCTTGCCCCCTCCCTCCCAGCAGGTGCAATCACGTCTGGGTCAGAAGTTGCACTCTGGGCCAAGTGTGATGGGAGCCCCGGCAATGAGCAGAGGGACAGACATGATGTGAGTTATATTTTAAAAGGCTCTTTGGCTTCTGTGGGAAGAACAGGATTCGAAGGAGCAAAGTTGCAGCAAGGAAAAATAAAAGTCTGCCATAGGGTACAACGGAGGCCGTGGGAGAGTGCTTGCCTGGAATACACAAAGTTCAGGCTCCAATCTTGAGTAGAAATTATTGCCTGGGCGTGGTGGTGCTCATTTTTATCCCAGCACCCAGGGGCAAGTAGATCTCTGAGAGTCTGAGGCCAGCCTGCGCTGTATAGTTCCAGGCTGGCCAGGACTACATAGTGGAAACTCTATCTCTAAATAAATAAATAAATAAAATGAAAGGGGTGCGATTCATCTAGATTAGGGTGACTGTGTGGAGGTGGGGAGAAAAGGTTCAATATTCTTGGCTCCCCTATCACATATTATTTCAAATATTACCATCAGGTGACTGTGGCTTTTCTTTGGGAAGAAATCCTGGATAGAAAACTGGATTAAGTGGAGAGAACAAAGAGCAGGGATAATAGGGCATTTCAGAGTTGAGCAATGTTAAACATGCCCCTTGGGAATCAGTGTTATTTAACATTTCATGAATGGTTTTAAAGAAGGAATTCTTTGAGGCGATTCTAGGTACATAGATTATCCTTTCTTTTCCAGGTAGCAAAATGTCAAGTCCACAGGGAGCATCTAAGCAGGCGCCTTAGTAATAGCCCCGCATCCCAGCACTTAGGAGGTAGAGGCAGTAGGATCAGGAGTTCAAAGCCAGCCCAGGATACCTGACACCCTGCCTCAAAACAATAATGATAAAAACAGGGAGTGTGATGGTTGGTCTCAATTGTGAACTTGATGAGATACAGAACCTGAGGGGTGCTGGGGGGGGCGGGTGAGACAGGCCTCTGGGCCTTCCTGTGGGGTTATCTGGGAAAGGCTAATTAAGTAGGAAGAGCCACTCTATTGATGGGTGAAGCCATTCCCTAGGATAGGATACTGGATTGTCTAAGGAGGATGGGAGCTGAACACAAGCATCCATCTCTTTCTGTGGCTGTCATGTGACCAGCTGCCTCAACCGCCTACTCCTGGGCCTCACCCCTCCACGACGACTGTAACCTGGAGCTGTGGGCCAAGAGCAAGCCTCTCTCCCTTAAGTTGCCCTTGTCGGGTATTTTATACATCAACGGGAAAAGCGACCAAGACAGGGACCACATTCCAGAACCTTTCTAAAACCATATAAGTAATTGCAAAGTGGACATTGTCTTGCCACAGGGCCACGCATAAAGTGGTTTATGCAGGAGAAGATGATTTAGATGCTAGCTTTAAGACAGTGCACCCTGAGCCGGGCAGTGAGGGCATACTCCTTCAATCCCAGCACTCGGAAGGCAGAGGCAGGCGGATCTCTGTGACTTCGAGGCCAGCCTGGTCTACAGAGTGAGTTCCAGGACAGACTCCAAAGCTACACAGAGAAACCCTGTCTTGCAAAACCAAAAATCAATAATAATAATAATAATAATAATAATAATAATAATAATAATAACAACAACAAAAAGATAGTACACTCTGAACTAGCACCAAGGAAAGAAAACTAGAAGTCAAGAAAATTATCCTTCAAGTTACCAAAGGGGCTGGAGAGATGGCTCAGTTATTAAGGTGCCGGCCGTGGAAGCATGCGCTGTCTGTAACCCTAGTACTAGCGGGGATGGAGACAGGTGATGTCTCACTGGCCAGACATTCTAGGCAATCAGTGAGCTTCAGGGAGAGACGCAGGCTCAAAAGGTGAAGTGATAAACATCAACCTTTGACCTCCACACGCATGTGCACTCACTGCATGCTCATTCACACACATGCACAGACATACATATGCCACACATGTACCAGACTTTAGCTCCCCTTTTCCTCTAGGAAGGAGATCTTGCTATGAAGCCCTGCCCATGCAGGCCTTGAGCTTGCAGCTCTTCTCTTCCCTCAGCCCCTGCCCCCACCAAGCGCTAGAATTACAGCCATGTACTATCCACAGCATGATGTCAGCTCCTCTAAAGTCGACAAGGCCAGCAATAGTTCATTTAGCACAAAGACAAAGGACCCTGGAGAGATGGCGCAGCCTTAAGAGCACTGGCTGCTTTTCCAGAAGACCCAGGTTCAATCCCCAGCACCCACATGGTGGCTCATCACTGTCTAGAACTCCAGTTCCAGTACATTCATAAGGCAACATACTCGTATATATAAAATAAAAATAAATACATATAAAAATGATGCAGGATGTCCTTCTGTATATGTGTTGCTTTTATTGGTTGATGAATAAAGCTGTTTTGGCCAATGGCTTAGCAGAGTAAAGTCAGGTGGAAAATCTGAACAGAGATATAGAGAGAAAGTAGGTGAAGTCAAGGAGATGCCATATAGCTGCCGAAGGAGGCAGATGCCATGGAGCTGCCAAGGAAGCAAAAGGTAACAAACCATGAGCCTCATGGTAAATATAAAATAATAGAAATGGGTTAATTTAATATGTAAGAGCTCGCTAGGAATACGCTAGAGTCATTGGCCAGTGTTGTAATTAATATAGATTCTGTGTGATTATTCGGGTATGAGCAGCCAGGAAACAAAAGAGCACTCTCTGTCTACATAAAAATATCAAGAAATAAAGAAAAAAATATCACAGAAATAAAGACAATAGCATTAGTTGCAACAAGACTTCAGTATATTCTTCTCTTGTACAACATTATCCTGAGAGTCAAATAACCACCATCTTCAGGACTTAAGCTACCTGCTTGCAAAGGATTATCACGGATGGCAGCTGACATCCCCTCTTAGATGGCAGGGAGGGATGGGGAGGCCCTGGGACCCTGACCTGGGGGGCCAGATAATCCTCCCAGTCATTTGTACAAAGTTTTGGCCTAGGGGCTGGATAGATGGCTCAGTGGTTAAGAGCATTGCCTGCTCTTCCAAAGGTCCTGAGTTCAATTCCCAGCAACCACATGGTGGCTCACAACCATCTGTAAAGAGGTCTGGCGCCCTCTTCTGGCCTTCAGGCATACAGACAGAATATTGTATACATAATAAAACAAACAAACAAAGTTTTGGCCTAACTGAACAAGGTTTTGAGGTTTGGGGGCGGGGCTAGAGTACACAGGCTGGCAAAGGGCTCCATGCAGGTGGCTATGGGGAAGCAAGCATCCATGCTTGATGCAGACTTCCCAGTGCGGCTGTTTAGGGTCGCCCACGCTCCTGAGCTAAGCCCTCACACGATGTAAGTCAGCCTCGTTAACCCATCCGCTTCCCAAGGTGAGCTTTGGCGTAGTCACGCTCTTGTTAGTTATTAGGAGAGGCAAAGACTGTCCAGTCCCCTTCCCCTACTCCCCCATCCCTCCACCCCGAGGAAATTGTCTCCACTTTCTCAGGGGTTAGTGTAGAGTGCTGGCAGGTAAGATGACAGAAAAGGCCAGCGGTGGTGGCACACTCCCAGCTCTCCGGAGGCAGAGGCAGGAGGATCTCTGTGAGTTCAAGGCCAGCCTGGTCTACAGAGTGAGTTCCAGGACAGGCTCCAAAGCTACACAGAGAAACCCTATCTGAATTCTCCAAAATGTTAAGCCAGCAAGATGGCTGGCTCAGGGGGCTAAAGGGGCTTCCTGCAAAGCCCAAGGACTTGAGTTTGATTCCCTGGACCTAAGTGTAAAAAGAGAGAACTGAATGCTGCAACTTGACCTTCTCCACACTACACACACACACACACACACACACACACACACACACACTGTACACATGCACAAATAAATGTAATTAAAAATAAAAACTTTTCAATATTTAGAACCCATAGGGTGGTTGCATGGGGTGGGCAACCTGTACAGATCCACAGTCCCTTGTCCGAACAAAAACTTCTTTGGAATAGGAAGTACCCTCCCTCCATTTTCCTCCAGCCCACCCTAGGACAGAAACACCCCAAAAGAGGAGTCATTAGCATGGCGCCAAAACGGACAACACGCTAACGTTGGATTTCATTTTGTATCAAAATAATATTGAAAAATGAATCTAAAAGAGGAAGATTTATAATTGATTAATAAGGGGAGTTAAGGATATTGGGAAGGGAAGGGGTTCATCTTTCATCTTCCTCATCGGTGCCTTGGGGACGTCCGACATCCTTAGCGGACATGGTACTGGAAATCTGAACTGGAAGGGAGAAGTCCTATTTCCTCAGCATGGTTTCTCAGTATCTGCGTCCTCATAACCAGGACGAGACCCGAAGAGGGGATTATATCACTTGAAGCACGGAGTTCAGTTAGCAGAGGAGAGAGAGGTTCTGAGGAGCCAACTGCTGCTCAGGCAACAGTTACCCACCCTGGGCCACAGCCAAAGATATCTTCTAAGAAATTGGGATCATAAGGGAACAAGGGGGAGTAACAACCCTGGGTACCATTGAGTTGGGAGCCGTTCAAAAATGGTCTACAGTTATCACAGGAGGCCTTACTTGTAGGTTAAAGGTTTCTGTATATAAATGTTCTGGTATCTCATTACCGTCCCCTCCTCCCCAATGACACCCAGAACCTTAGCCCGTCAAAGGCAGTCTTCATCTCCCTTTTCTTTCTTCCCTTACCTGGCTCTCTGCTTCCACTGAGTAGGAACTTTCAGCCCCGCCCTCCTGCCCATCGAAGCCCCGCCTCCCCGGCCCACCTGTGTGCCCAGCCCCTGACGTAGCCGCGGGGCTTCAGCGGCCCGCAGGATCCCAGATTCTCATTGGTCCATCCGTCCACCGGCCTGCGCAGCCCACCAATGGCAACGCCGCTGGGCGGGGGGGAGTGCCCACATCCAAGATGGCGCCCCCAGGAGCTGGGAGCGGGTGACCGGCGGCGGGGAAGCGGCCTGGGCTGGCCCTCAGATTGCGGGGTCCCGGGGGCCTGTCGCGGGGCGCCCCCGTGACCCACCGACCAGGCCTACCCCCGGGGCCGGAGCAATGGCCGCCGAGAACAGCAAGCAGTTCTGGAAGAGGAGCGCCAAGCTGCCGGGGAGGTGAGCCCAGGACGCTGAGGGGAGTGGGGCTTGGACCCAGAGCCTTCCACATCCTGATCCCCGAATCCCGCTGGCCTGCGGCGCCCCCCGAGGCCGGAGGGTTGGAGTCGGGGTGGCCCAGGCTCGAGCAGCTGTCTCTGAGAGAAGCCTGGCCGGCTTGGGTGTGGGGTGCAGGCTGAGGTCTGGGGCGGGGAACTTCGGCTGGGAGGTGTCCGGGGACCCTGTGTGGGGGCAGCGGAGTTGGGGGAGTTGCCGCTGTCAGCCTGGCCTTGGAGGACCACCTGCACCACCGCTTCCTACTTTCTACAGAACTCCTCCGGGGTCACCGACAGCACGGGTGGCTGCTTGCGTGGGGGTGGCCCTTGGCCTGGGTCCCCCTTTGGACTCCCCAGGGGTTCCAGTGGGCTAGCCTGGGGCAGGCCGGCAGGGGTGTGAGCCGGGAAAGTGAGGGGAATTCTCAAGCCTGACCTTACTTTGTCTTGCGTTGACCCTTTTCTCAGAAATTATTGCAGAGTGGTCCCAGGATGGAGAGTAAAGTTACTCCTTTGGCATTTTTTTAATCACTTGTGCAACCCAGTTTAACCTCTTCCACCCGAGAAGTACTGTTCCCTTTGTGTAGACGCACTACACTCTTTCAGTCCTGTTTTGGTGGAGAGCAGGCCTCCCAGGCAACTGATTGTCTTAGTGTTTCTTTCTCTTCTTGGTGTGTGTTGACATTCGGAGGTCTGTCAGTCTGCAGCTGGTTTACTGCTTCAGTTTGTTTGGGGTGGCGCCTTGAAAAAGTGAAAGGAGTATGTGTTTCCCTACAGAATTTATGGTTTCTTCCTGCCACAGCTACTTAGTGTTAGCATTTCTGTCTGGTCACGTTCCGATCCCCACATGTTGTCTTTCCTGAGTGATTTATGTAGTCTCTTCCTTCAGGTGGAATCCTTTGACCTGTAATTCCCCTCCCTCCTTCCCTCCCTTCTGCCTCCTTCTCCTCTCCCTCTTTCTCTCCGTCTCTCTTCACACTGTTCAAAGCAAACACTCTACCATTGAGGCTAAGAGAGCGTCAGTGTGGGCTGTGGAACTTGTTAGACACGGAGAAAGTTTAGGAGCCCGCTTTCAGCAGCACACCGTAATCGAAAGCCAGGGATGGCAAAGGTAGCGTGGGATTAAGGAGTTGTGGGGTGGCGGTGCTCACACACTGTACAGTGACACTCTGTGTTTTTAGATAAAGCTTCACTTCCTGCCACTGATTTCTTTTCCTTCCTGCTTGAGCGAGTTCTCCAGCTGTGTCTCTGTGAGTTTGCCACGGCGGGATCATCATCACGCTTTGATATCTTAGATAGTGATCAGTGGAAAAAAACGGTCCTGTCAGGAAGCAGTGGTGAGGCAGTGGGAGATGGGTGGTCCTCGTGCCTTCTGACCGCCAGATGTGGGGCATTAATGGCCTTTTGTTTTCTTAATTTCCTCTCCAGGACCTATAGCAAGTCAGCTTTTTAAAAGTACTGCTTCAAATAATTATGTTTATTTATCTGCTACTTCATTTGTAATGTGTGTGGGTGTGTGCCTGCCACCGTGCTCGTGTGGAGGTCAGAGGACAGTCTGTGAGAGTCAGTTCTCTGCTTCTTCCTGTGGATCTCAGGGACCAAACTCAGGTCATCAGGCTCGGCAGCCAGTACCTTTACCTGCTGAGCCATCTTGTTTGTTTTGCTTTTGTTTTTTTTGAGACAGGGTTTCTCTGTGTAGTCCTGGCTCTCCTGGAACTCACTCTGTAGACCAGGCTGGCCTAAAACTCAGAGATCCACTTACCTCTGCCTCCTAGTGCTGGGATTAGAGGTGTGTGCACCACTGCCTCCGGGGCTGAGCCCTCTTATTGGCCCAGAAATATTACTCTTGCTGTATAGGAAGAATTTGCAGTTCCTTCAGACCTCTGGCTTCTTTTCTCATTTTTTTGGGGGCGGGGGGTGTTGGGGTTTTTTGGAGCCTGCCCTGGAATTAGCTCTTGTAGACGAGGTTGGCCTTAAACTCACAGAGGCCCGCCTGCTTCAGCCTCCCGATTAAAGGCGTGCGCCACTGCTGTCCAGTTTCCTTTCTCATTTTGAAACAGAGCAGTAGAGGCAAGAACTTTGGAGTTCAGGTTATTATTGTTGTTGTTATTCAGATTCTGTTGTCAGTATGATTACCAATCTGTCCAGGCTGTTTTCTAATCTAAAAACCGGGAATAAAAACCCTTCCTCAGGGTTCCTGGGAAGGCTAAATGAAATGCCCCGTTTGTAAAGAACCGCAACAAGGTTTGTTTAGTCCTTCAGACTTGGACCATAAACAGCTATTATTGACCACACTGCTTTTATTAGAGCAAGGAGACACTTAGAAGGATGTTTCCCAGCCCCCCCCCATTAGCTTTTTTCTTGTTTATCATTGAGGCATAAGAATGTTGCCATGATCCATGAACATTTTTAATACCTTGCCTGGTGAGGGACAATTGAGAGTCCCAGAGCTAAGGGGTGTCAGGGAAAGCAGGTGCTCACTTCCATAGATGGACTTAGACTTCTGAACCCCTCAGTCTGGAAGAGAGACCTTCTCTCCTGGCTTGGCAGATGAGTGAGCAAGTGCAGGGGTCCCCACGTGGGTAGTTTGAAAGATGAGGAAAGCTCAAGCCTGGCCTGCTACTTCCCGTTTCTTTGGCCCGGATGGAGTGAATTTGCTGACAACAAAGAGAAGTTAGAATAGCCCTAATTTAAAGCAAACAAAGCTTTCCTTCAATTTTCTTTATTTGTTTTGAGCCGGAGTCTCACTACTTAGTCCTGGTTGCCCTGGAGCTCACTACAGAGATCTGGGCTGGCCTTGAACTCACAGAGGTCTGCTTGCTTCTGCCTCCCCTGGACTCCTACTATGCCTGGCTCTTTAATATTTATTTATTTATTTATTTTGTTTTTGTTTTTCGAAACAGAGTTTCTCGTAGCTTTGGAGCCTGTCCTGGAACTAGCTCTTGTAGACCAGGTTGACCTCTAACTCACAGAGATCTACCTGCCTCTGCCTCCC
>NC_022028.1:50785126-50792280 GCF_000317375.1 Microtus ochrogaster | reverse complement strand
TTTTTTTGTCTTGTTTTTCAAGGCAGGTTTTCTCTGCGTAGCCCTGACTGTCCTGGAACTCTATTTGTAGATCAGGCTGGCCTTGAACTCAGAGATCTGCCTGCCTCTGCCTCCCAAGTGCTGGAATTAAAGGCCTGTACCACCACCACCCAGCCACTCTTTAATTTATTTATTTACTTTTTTTAGATTTAATGAATTAATTAGTTTGTCCTTTGAGACAGGGTTTTACCAAGTACCCTTGGCTGGACTGGAACTCACTGTGTAGACCAGGCTGCTCTCAAACTTACAGAGATCCTCCTGCTTCTGCCTCCCAAGGGCTGGGATTAAAGGTGTGTGCCACCAGCCTTGACTGATTCTTAAGTGTTTTGCCAGCATGTATACCTGTACACCTTGTGCACACCTGGGGCTGGTAACAGAAGTCATAAGAGGGAGTTGGAGCCCCCTGGAACTTGGATTATGAAAGATAATTGTGAGCTGTCATGCGGGTGCTGGGAACCAAACTGGGTGCTCTGCAAGAGTGATGTTTACTTCCAGCAGTGGGGCCATCATCCCAGCCTCATGTTCACTCACAAATGCACGCTCACTTGTAAATGCACTCTCACTCACAAATGCAGGGTCCAGTGGAGTGCAGCGAATTCATCCTGAGGGCAGATGCTTTTGCGCATCCATCACCATCAACTCGAGAATGCTTTTTAAAAGATTGGTTTATTTTATCTCATATGAGTGCTTTGTCTGCATGTATGTAAGCAAATCTTGTGTGTGCAGTGCCCGCAGACGTCAGAAGAGGGCATCAGATAGAGCTGAAGCTGCAGATGGTTGAGAGCGGCCATGTGGCTACTGAGAACTGAACCTAGGTTCTATAAGAACAGCCCATGCTCTTAACCACTGAGCCTCTCTCCTGTCTCTGAAAAGATATTCTGAAAAATATTTCTTTTTAGACAGTGTCTTATATAGCTCACTGTGTAGACCAGGGTGGCCTTAAACTCCCAGAGATCCACCTGCCTCTGCCCCGATGCCAGCACACCCAGCTTAGGGCACTGTGTCAGTGTGGGCAGATAAGCAGCATGTGCCATTGTCACGGACAGGACCCGTGTTAGATAGAGCACAGCCTCTGCAGCCGATTGCCTGGCTTCAAATCCCAGTTGCTAGGTGACCTGTCTCAAAAACCTAAAATGAGGGCTAGGAATGTAGCTCAGTGGCTGACCCTTGAGGTCAAGGGTCAGTCCCAGCACCAGGGAAACTCATTCTAGTCCACCTGAGAAAGTGGGTTACTGGGTCCTGCGTCTTAGTGGCCATAGGGCTATAGGGCATTTAAAATTCCTCCCACCTCAACTTTTGCCAGCTTGGTTTCAAGAAGGTGACCTGATATTGGGACAGATACCTTTCTTACATGATTACACTTTGCCAAACCTTGTAGTACCACTTCTGAGTTCTGGGAGGACAGGTGCAGGAGGCAAGTTAGGTGGCTACTGTGTTCACAGTGAGCAAGGTAGTAAGGCCTGAAGCCGTCAGGGAGTAGGAAAGACCAGTTGAGTTCAGATCCAAGGGACTTTGCCGATCACTGAACATAGGGAATGGGTGGAAGGAGGAGGGGTCACTCCCAAGTCCTGATCTTCAGAGAAGAAGCCGAGTGAAGTGGCTAGTGGGCAAAGGAACCTACTGCCAAGCCTAAAGACCCGAGTTCAGTTCCCAGGACCTACGTGGTGGAAGGAGAGAGCTCACTACCTGAATTGTCCTCTGGCCTCCATCTGTGTGTTATACACACACACACACACACACACACACACACACACACACACACACAATGTAATAAAAAATAAGTGCTTTAGTTAGGGTTTTTTTTTTTTTTTCTGGTTTTTTGAGACAGGGTTTCTCTATAGCTTTGGAGCCTGCCCTGGAACTAGCTCTTGTCAACCAGGCTGGCCTCAAACTCACAAAGATCTGCCTGCCTCTGCCTCCCGATTAAAGGTGTGCGCCACCACCGCCCGACGTAGAGTTTTTTATTGCTGTGAAGAGACCCTGTGACCCCAGCAACTCTTATAAAGGAAAACATTTCATTGGGGCGGCTCACAGTTTCAGAGATTCAGTGCATTGTCTTCATGGTGGGAAGCACAGCAGTGTGTAGGCAGACGTGGTGCTGGAGAAGGAGACTGCCACACACTGGCAAGATTTATAGTGACACACTTCTTCCAACAAGGCCATACCTCCTAATATTTAATATTCTACTCCCTGTGGGCCAAGCATTCAAATGCCTGAGTCTATGGGGCCATACCTATTCAAACCACCATATTCCACTCCCTGACCCTCATAGGCTTGTAGCCATAACATAATGCAAAATGCCTTTAGTATAACTTCAAAAGTCCCCATTGTCTATCACAGTCTCAACAATGTTTAAAAGTTTGAAGTTCAAAGTCTTTTCTGAGATTCATGCACTCTATTAATTGTAATCTATAAAATCAAAATAAAAAACAGATTATTTTCTATACCCCAGTAGTTTCTTTGCCAATGTATAAGCCAGACCAAGCCAATTGAAAAAGTTGAAGAACAGGCTTATTTGAGCAAAGCTATTCCTAGGTGGGTTTTCCAGTCCCAGAGATGGAGGCTGGAGAAGCCACATGGGCAAACTAAAGCAGGGAGAGTAGATAGCTTGCAGGCAGGGGGTGATGATGCGTCCACCACAGGCTGGGCTGTGCCCAAGTATGGTCAAAAGCTGAATGCTTTAGGTGGGGACCTGGGCTGCTGGCAACTTCAAGGGAAGAGCTGCCATAGCCACCAAGAATGTGGGCTTTTTGGTACCTTCCCTTTGTTGGAGATTCTCTGAGAGGGCGGGTGTGCTGGAGGTTCCAACTGAACACAGGTCACACACTGTCACACACTTCCAACATATAATGGCGAAGGATATGCACTACTGTTCCAAAATGGAGGAAAGGGAGGACAGCGAGGAAACACTGGACCAATGCAAGACCAAGACCAGCTGGGCAAACTCCAAACTCTGCACTTCCGTGTGTGCTGTCAAAGCACTTCAGAGCTCCACTCCTTTGAGCTTTGCTGACTGCAACACACCTCTTTCTCTTGAACTGGTTCTATTCCCTGTTAGCAGCGTCCCTGGCATCTCCAACACCTGGGGGTCTCCAGGGCAACCCAGGCTTCACCTTCACAGCGTCACACAATGGCCTCTCTGTGCCTCTATTCAGGGACAACCCTGACACGTGCCTAGCCTCAGCAGTTTTTCTTAGTCACAGAGGAAGACTCCATAACCCCTGTCTTCTATCCTTGACTCTAAAACCAGGACCACATGGCTGAAACTGCCAAGTTGTGCTGCTTGCTGGGGCTGGAACCTGGTCACCTCATTTAATTATATCTTTACTAGCTTTCTGTTTTCCATGGTTTCCTTCACTGCCTTAGCTTGGCTGTCCTGGAACTCAAATCTGTAGCCCAGGCTATCTCAAATTTAGAAATAGGCTTGCATCTTTCTCCTTAGTGCTTGGATTAAAAGGCATGCACCACCATGCCTGGACCTAAACTGTTTTTTCATTCCTTTTCACAAGTTGGAAGATTGGGTAAGGTCTTGCCCCGAGGTCACCACTCCCTTATTCCATTCAACAACCAGCTCTTCTCTAATCTGTTTCTCTCCTTGAACACAGGTTCTAGCTCCATTCCACTCCTGGTGCCCTTTCCTCCTCAATCTGTGTGTTTTGTATGTTTCCTTGCTCAGCTTGGTCCTTGTCATTATAAATCTTCATAAGAATGGACACCAGTAACCACACGACAGTGTCTATTAGGCTGTTTTGAGATTTCCTCTGCTAAGGCAATTAATTCAAAGCTCTTTACTTTAGCTTCAGGTAGATTTTTGGACAAGGGCAAAACCAGCCACATTCTCCACCAAACTATCAAAAGAACAGTCTTTAGGCCACATATTAAAATTCCTCTCCTCTGAAACCTCTTGAGCAAGACCCCCACTGTTGAAATCACCTCAGCACCACTGTCTTCCATGCTCCCACTAGTGTGACCCATTAAACAGCATAAAGCACTCCACTGCTTTCCTAACACCAAGTCCCTGAGTCCACATTCCTCCAAACAAAAACACGATCAGGCCTATCACAGCAATACCCCAGTCCCTGGTACCAACTTCTGTCTTAGGGTTTCTGTAGCTGTGAAGAGACACCATGACCACAGCAGCTCTTATAAAGGAAAACATTTAACTGAGGTGGTGACTTACAGTTTCAGAGGTTTAGTCTATTATCATCATGGAAAGCATATCAGCATGCAGACAGATGTGGTGCTGAGAGTTCTATGGGGTTTTTTTGTTTGTTTTGTTTTTGTTTTTTGTTTTGTTTTAGTTTGTCAAGACAGGGTTTCTCTGTGAAACAGTCCTGGCTGTCCTGGAACTCACTCTGTAAATATTGTTGAGGCTAGCCTCAAACTCACAGAGAAACGTCTGCCTCTACCTCCTGAGAGCTGGGATTACAGGTGTGAGCCACCAATGTCTAGTGAGAGTTCTGCAGTTTGATCCCTTACACACTGGCATGACTTGAGCTTCTGAGACCTCAAAGCTTGTCCCCAAAGTGACACACTACCTCCACCAAGGCCACACCCACTCCAACAAGGCCTCACTTCCTAATAGTGCTACTCCCTGTGGGCCAAGCACTCAAACACATGAGTCTGTGGGGCCATCCCTATTCAAACCACCACATCAAGTTTTACAACAAAATACTGAGCTCTGCCACACTTGATTTCCTTATCTATGGTATTGTAATAAGAGGCCACTTGTTCATTTCCCGGCTGCCCAGACTCCTGAAATAATCACACAGAAACTATATTATTTAAATCACTGCTTGGCCCATTAGCTCTAGCTTCTTATTTGCAAATTCTTACATCTTAATTTAACCTATCTCCATTAATCTGTGCATCACCATGAGGTTGTGGCCTACCAGCAAAGTTTCAGCATGTCTGTCTCTGGCAGCAGCACCCATGGCTTCTCTCTTGACTCCACTCCTCTTTCTCCCAGCATTCAGTTTAGTTTTCCCTGCCTAGCTCTTTCTGCCGTGCTCTGCTCTAGGCTCAAAGCAGTCCTTTATTAACCAATGGTATTCACAGCATGCAGAGGGGACTCCCACATCCCTATGGAATGACAGGCTTGGATTGGGTGGTCCATGAGATCCTGACCAGTTCTGAAGCTGAGCATCACATTCCACATTGTGCATCAGCTCCCACTCGCCGGGCATGACTGCTGGGCAGATCTGAGGGCTGGGCAAAAGATGGACTCTTCCTTTAAAAGAATCTCTGGCCCTGGTGAACTGCTGAGTGTGGCAGAATTACCAGATGCTAGAATTTGAGGCTAAGACCCTGTAGAGAAGAAAAATGAGGCCTGATGGGGAGGCCGTGGAGCAGACTTGAGGACTCCTTGCCCCACCCCAGTGGTCTCCCTATTGGTGCTTCTCGCCCTTCTCAGTCCTGGTTGTTACAGGAGCAGCTCTGCAGTGTAAGGAATGTGGACACTAGTCATGAGGGTGTAGGAGAGGCAAGTGGGGCCTGGGTCACCCCAGACGCATACCTCAGGCCTGTTGGGACTACTTCTCTTTCCTCTAAGCAAAAAGCTTTTTAGTAGTTTAGATTTTATTTTATTTTTTAAAACTTTCTGTGTATGGGTGTTTTTCTTGTTGTGTGTGCCCATGCATGCAGTGCCCGTGGAGGCCAGAAGAGGGCACTGGATCCTCTAGAACTGGAGTTTATAGACAGTTGTGAGACACCATGTAGGTGCTGGGATTTGAGTCTGGGTCATCTGAAAGAGCAGCCAGTGAGCCATCTCTCCAGCCCCCAAAGGCTTGTTGTTAAAGGCAGTGAGGGCCAGGATATATATACCTCAGTTGGTAGAGAACTTGGTAGTATGCATGAAGAAGCCCTGGGTTTGGTCCCTGGCACCACATAAAGTCATGTGTGGTGGTGGTGTGTGCTTGTAATCATAGCACTGGGGAGGTGAGTAGGATGATCAGCTCCATGTGGAATCTCAAAAAAAAAAAAAAGTCAAGGGTGTCAGTATTAAAAGAAGTTACAGTACTGGCCCCCACTCTCTGGTCTGAGAATCTGTGCAGTGGGAGCAGGAGTTCAAGGAAAAAAAGTTGTTTGAGAAGCTGAGGGCTTTGGATGTAGTAGTCTGGTCAGTACCTGGGTTCTATCCCCACACTGAAAAGCAGCGAGCCTTGGGGTCTGGAAGACTTCCACAGAGTGTCCATATGAATGGGGTCCTGTTGCCAAATGGCTTGGCATTTAAGATGGATAATTCTTTTCTGGTGTTTGCTCAGCTTCCGTGTCAACACCAGACACCTGCTGGGTTTTCCTACCAAAGCTTTCCCACCGTTGCAACTGGCCAAGACACTTCTGGCAACACTCTCTGTGGGTTTGTTTTCTCAGCATGGCTGAGGCTAGCCCTTGGCTTCCTGCTGTCGGTTCAGAGCGTGTGCGGTGTTCTCCAAGCCGGAGCATGCCAATCTCAGGCTTTCAGGTCTGTTAGAGAAGAGGCGGCTTAAGCAGAGCCTGGGTCTGTGAGTGCTGACCTTACCCACGCAGGACCTAGTGCCTGCTGGTGTGTGCCGCATTCTCCCATGCCGTGAGGGAGCCACAGACAGACCACAGCTAGCTAGCTACAAACTGAAAAGCTGCTCAGACTTGTGCTTCCCCTGCTGAAGGTCAACAAGTGACCGGCTTTCCGGTTCTTCCACTAAGCATATGTCACGTTTGTAATCAAATAAAGTAGACGTGGAGCTGGGTAGAAATACGTGGCAAAGTGAGAACAGCCTGCTGGGCTGGGCCTGGAGCTCAGTGTTAGGGTGCTTGCCTCTCGGAGCTGAAGCCCATGATCTCCCAGCATAACAAAGAAAAGAAGAAAAGGAGAAGGGATATACGTAGACATTAATTAGGTCTAGTGATTGGGCTTGGTGGGTAAGAGACTTGCTCCCACAGACCTGACAGCCTGGGTTTGATCTCTAGAACCCATAATAGAAGTGATTCCTGAAAGTTGTTCTCTGACCTCCACCCATGCACTGTGGCACCTCCTGACAGCCTGGGTTTGATCTCTAGAACCCATAATAGAAGTGATTCCTGAAAGTTGTTCTCTGACCTCCACCCATGCACTGTGGCACCTGCCCTCTGACCTC
>NC_022028.1:50781141-50784095 GCF_000317375.1 Microtus ochrogaster | reverse complement strand
CATGTGCTGTGGCACCTGCCCTTACAGGTATACATCACACACAGCACACAAAAACAACAAAGGAAAGAAGTCAGTGAAAGGAAGAGTGGGAATGGCCTGGAGCATCCCTGTACCTCAGGGGTGGCGAGCTCCGAGGAGGAGGGGAGGAACGAACAACCACAGACCAGACCACATCGGTCTCCCTGATGATCTGTGTTCCTCGGGGGCAGGAAGCCTGGCAACTGTCAAAGTGAGGCCAGACCCCACCACTTCATGGTGCTGATTTTTTCCCCCTGCACTTTTCTTTTTGTCTGAAAATGGATGTAAAATGCTTTTACACTTTGAGCAAAAAAATTTTTTTTTCCTTTGAGGTAGAATCTCATACTGTAATCTAGGCTGGCCTGGTATACTGTGTAGCCAATGCTAGCCTCAGCTTCCCAAGTTCCAAAATTACAGGTGTGTACTACCACTCACCCTGACCCCTGCAAATGATGAATGTCTATTTAAAAGTGGAGTGGAGACCAGCTTTCCCTGGTATTGAGTGTGGAATTCTCAAGGAACCTGGTTGGCACAGGCTCATAGGTGAATTGTTTTTCTTTTAAATATTTATTTAACTTTATTTTGTGTGCATTTGGTATGAAGGTGTCAGATTCCCTGAAACTGGAGTTACAGACAGTTGTGAGCTGCTATGTGGGTTCTGGGAATAGAAGCCAACACTCTGAACCACTGAGCCATCTCTCCAGCCCCTCACAGGGGAATGGCACCTTTGCTCTCCAGCTCTGTAGTCAGTCTTCGTCCAGCCCCTGTGATAGTCTTGATTTCTCCCCCTTCTCTGACTTCCCGCCTGTCTTTGTTGAGGTTCAGCGAACTGATTTATTATGCAAAGTGACCCCAATTCAGATACATCATGGTCTGGTTTAAGAACACGCTAACAAATTCAATGTGGGCTCCGCTGCCTCTGCTGCTGAGGCCCATCATTTATCTCACTTCTGGCAGCCAGCACATCTTTGAAAAATAGGCTCTCGTGAGGAAGAGCGAGCTCTTCCTCGTAGCTGATGGCCTCTGGCCCGAAGGCTCGTACGATTAGCCTTTTCTTGTGAGGATCGGAGGATCTTACTTTTTTATCCAGTCAGCTAACCTAACTGGCCTGGTGGGAAGCCTCCCTCCTTGTTTATTGTTTAATGTTTGACTCCAGAGTGCTTTGGACTTAAGGGTTCAAGGGCTTGAGTCCGAGAATCTGAAAATGTTAAAACGCAAACCCATGCCCCCGCGGTATTGTGGTTGCCTTTTAATTTTTGTAAGCCTCCCTCTCTTCTCTGCGAGCCAGACTTTCCCAGTACTCTGGTACCTCTCGACTTTTTCATGTCCCTTTCCTCTGCCTAGGAAATGCCAGGAATATACAGGTGTAGCCTTTCCTTGTTAGTGTTTCTGTAGCAGCCTGTGGGATGAATCACTTAGTAACCTTCCAGAACCGTTCAGGGAGCAACAGCTTTACCCAGAATGTCTGGAACTCAGACTCAGCGGGAGACGATTCCCTCCGAACTAAAAGAAACAGTGTTTCACTTGGTTTGAAACTGCCACAATAGTGTCTAACACCTTATATGCTACTCTAAAAAGTAAAAATGGTATCGTGTGGAAGTGATTGGCCGGCCCACAGTCTTCTTTGAAAGCTTCTTAAGGATTTCCTCTGTCACAAGAAACAGAAGGGTGAACTTGACTGGAGAGATTAAGAGCACTCATTGCTCTCACAGAGCTCCTGGGCGCACAACTATCTTCAACTCCAGTCCCAGAGGATCTTAGGCTCTCTTCTGACCTCTGAGGGTCTGCCTGCAAGTGGTACACACAGGCACACAGGCAGATACATGAATAAGAACAAATAAATCTGAAACATAGATTTGGTAAACTCTGAGTTCTGTTTCCTAAACATTGGGTGAAGATTAAACCATAAATAGGGAGGGAGGAAGCAAGCCAGGTCTCTTGGCAGTGTGTGCTGGGCTGAGTTCTCATGTGTGCAGTCCCACCCACAGCCTGCTCACCACCACCAGGAGCTGAGCCGGGCCTCTCAATGCTCTCAGGATTGCTTGGTTTGTGTCTTAAAAAGGTGATGCCCGCAGAAGCCACTATGTCAGGGAGAACATTCTCCCTGAGGCCTGCCCGGTTCTGCAGCTTCACCATCAAAGCTCTGCTCCTGGTGTGTCCCTGTATCATAGATATAAATATGTGAACACATTGATTTTAATAGTTTTACAAAATATATGGAGTCGTTCTGCTACAGTTCTGCATCTGTGAAGCTGTTCTCTGTTGTCAGCTTGACTCCATCTGGAATCTACTCAATCCAGATGGCTAGGTACACCTGCGAGGGTTTTTCCTTTTTTATTTTTTTTCCTTTTTGTTTGTTTGTTTGTTTGTTTGTTTTGAGACAGGGTTTCTCTGTATGGCCTTGGCTGTTCTGGAACTTACTCTGTAGACCTCAAACTCAGAGATCTGCCTGCCTTTGCCTCTGTTGGGATTAAAGGCATGGGCCATGACCACCTAGCTGCAATTTTCTTTTAAGTGGAAGATCCACTTTTTTTTTTAATCTTCTCTCATACAATACATCCTGACTGCGGCGACCCCCCACGCTCTCTCACACTTCCTCTCTGCCCTAGATTCACTGTTCTTTGATTTCACTTCAGAAAAGAGCAGGCCCCCCAGTGATACCTGCTGAACACATCATAACAAGATACAATAAGACTAGGCACATAAACTCCCATAGCAAGGCTTGTGAGGCAATCCTGTAAGAGGAAAGGGGTCCCAAGAACAGGCAAAAGAGTCAGAGACACCCCCACTCCTGCTGTTCAGAGTTATTGTGGCATATTACACCCCAGAGAAGTACATGAAACACAAATGTGTGTCTTGATGACCTGATGGATAATCAACGCAAGCATGCGTGCTCACTCCCCAGAACCCCTGTGTTTCTTATTTGTTTTTTTTTT
>NC_022028.1:50769021-50780886 GCF_000317375.1 Microtus ochrogaster | reverse complement strand
CGCCCGGCTCTTATTTGTTTTCTGCACCCTCCCTCCACAGAGAGCCACGTCCTTGACTGTTAGCCATTCCTTTTTTGTTTTGAGACAGTCTTACTATATGGCCCTAGCTAGCCTGGGCCTCGCTCTGTAGACCAAGCTGGGTTTAAACTCACAGAGATCTGTGCCTTTTCTCCCAAGTGCCGGGATTAAAGGTGTGTGCCACCACTGCCCGGCATGTAGATGTCCTTTGCTAGGACACTTGAAGATGGATTCACATTGTTGCTCACAGACTTATTTCCTAGTGTCCCTAGTACGGGATGTTCTGTTACCATGTTACAGTTTGTTTCACTAGTCAGTGTAGAAGGACATTAAGGTGTTTCTCCTGAGATCCAGAAGAATGTTGGTGATTTGAATAAGTTTAAATATGCCTCCTGATAAACATGCCCGTGTAGTTTTATTAATGTAAATATCTGGGGAGGGGGATCTGGAGAGATGGTTCAGAAGTTCCCAGTATCTGCAATTGTCTGTAAATTAAACTCTAGAGGACCCGGTGCCCTTTTCTGACTGCCTTGGGCACCAGACACATAAGTGTTGTGCAGGCATAGATGCAGGCAAAGCACCCATGCACATACAAACATACGAATACCTTTTTTTCGGGGGTGGGGAGAGCAGGATCTCTCATTGTGTGTTTGGCTGGCCTAGAGCTCTCTATGTGGACCAGGCTGGCCTCAGACTTCACAGAGATCAGCCTGCCTCTGCCTCTTGAGTGCTGGATTAAAGGTGTGCACCAACACTGCCTGGCCAACAGTTTCATTTTTATTTTTAAATATAGGTATTTGGGAGTGAAAATACTGGGTCTTAGGTTATACATATCTCATTCCTCCTGGAGATGGCCACATTGTGCTTTTGTTTTATTCTTAGTGGAACTGGAGTTCATGAAAAAGAGGTTTTAAATATAGATTTAAGCAGATCTTAACAGTGATACTATGTAGGCTTCCCCCTTTGAAACATTGGCTCTTGGAGCCAGGAGGACTTTAAAACTCTGGGAGGTACACAATTTACAAACTTCTTAAAAGGTAAGAAAGTTGTAGGATTCACAAGTCCCACTCACAAGTTAGACCGGTCATTGGACATGGACACTGCTCTTGGGCAAGGCGTCTCTCTGGGTCCATGCTGCTTTCTGTAAAGACAGGACTACCCACTCGGCAGGAATGCTAGGGCACTGGAATTTTCCCAGGGAAAATGAGCATTGTCAAGGACCATCTTGAAGGGTAGGCTGCTGTCTTTTGGGATGATTTGGGTGTCATTCTTGGAAGCAGGCTACTTTTCCAAGTCCCATGAGTTCAGAGTCCAGTGTGTCACCAAGTTTTTAGCTGGCACATTTAGCTTCTTCACTAAACTTGTGTCCCTGCTTTTAGCATTCAGCCCGTGTATGGAGCTCAGCACCCTCCTCTGGATCCTCGGCTCACCAAAAAGTAAGTCAAGACTTTATCCCTCACTGTCTCCTCCCTCACCCACCGCCTCCTCTAGTTGCTGAGGTGACGTTTCCTCTCTGGCCTTCCAGCCGCTTCTCTGCCTTGGGTAGGCCAGGAACAATCTTCTCACTGTGTGGCTAGCTTCAAACTCCCATCTCCCTCTGCCTCCAGAGTGCTGTGATTTTAAAGCCGTGCGCTACCACCGCTTGGCGTGAAAACTTTTACAAAGATTTTTATCCTATTTTTACTTGTTGTGTGTGTGTGTGTGTGTGCCCACCCACATAGCCAGAAGAGGGGGTTGGATCCCATGGAACTCTGAAGTTGTAGGGGTGAATGAACTCAGGTTGTCTGCAAGAGCAGTAATCACTAGTAGCTGAGCCATCTCTCCAGCTCTGTGGAAACTCTTTTTAATGAGACAGACAGTCTGAATATAATGAGTGAATTCTATGAAGGAGGCACTTTAAGCGCTGTACACCTGCCTCCTGCTTCCTTTTGAACTTGGGAGTGAGTGAGGTGAGGTGCCCAGGGCTGTGACAAGTGACTGAAGCTCCTAGGAAAGGCCAGAGACTGGAGGTGTCCCCGTGGCCTGACAGCCTGCTCTGTGCCATGTAAGCATTGCAGTTGAGTGTTCTGCTGCTGTAGCAGAAGCATCCCATTACATCCCAACCAGCTAGTTTTGTAATTGCCCGAGAGCCATGGCGTTCACATGTAAATCCACCGTCTATCCATTCTAGAGCAGTGGGCATACTTTAATGCTCAGGTTTATGTTTGAGTCCTGGTCACTCACCTTACTGTGCCCGTCATCACCCAAGTTTTTGCTCATTCTGTATTGAGGGCAGATCTTCAGGAAGATGACCTTGTCCCAGACTGCACAGCAAATTCTAATAGCTTTGTTTTCTCACCTATTAACAATGTAAAGCCTGGGGCTGGAGAGATGCCTCCAAGGTTAAGAGCACCGGCTGCTCTTCCGGAGGACCTGAGCTCAATTCCCAGCACCCACATGGTGGCTCACAACCATCTGTAATGCGTTCCAGTGCCCTCTTCTGCATACATAATAAATAAATAAACAAACAAACAAACAAACAAATAAAGTAAAGCCCAGGATGCCCCCTGGTCACTCCACGGAGTCATATTGCAGTTGACTTCACTTGGCTTCACAAATCAGAATGAACTGGCTCTGATTCATGGCTTCCCTGTCTCATGTATGTGCTGGCTCAGTATTAATAGTCCCGAACACGGGGGCTCCATGAGCGGAGCACCAGACTGTTTTACAATCCCAGATTGTTGCCATAAAACATTTATTGCCCTTGTTTTAGTGCCTTTGTTTGGACATTTTGATTGCTTTCTCTGCTCAGCTCCAGACCGTCATTTATCACCACACGGTTAATCTCCATCATGGTAGAAGCCTCTACATCCGGTCCTTAATTATCTAAACTGCATGAGCACACTAAGTCATCTCGTGTCCATGTACATGACTCCAATTTGCTAAATTATTACTATTAGCGGCAATATTGCCTGCAATAATTTTTATAGCTCGAATAAAACCAGTGTATTTGCTGAGCAGCCCCATCAGCCACTAGCTGCCACGACAGGCTTCTAAACGATACTGTGCGGCGGGTCCCAGGTTACAGCACTAGCTCACACGAAGTCATGATGCTCCAAGGGGGGCTGTTTGAATGTTGCTTTACATCAGTTAACCAGTGCCAGACGTTTTTCCAGTATAATTCTACATGTCCTCCTAAACATGTATGGCCCGTATTTCAGCCAGAACAGTTCTATAGACAGAGCAGTTGTTGCAGAAAAGCAGAGCAGTGTTGTGTTCCCAACACTGTAACCCATGGCCACTCTTCAAGTCTCAAATCTATCTGTTCATGTTTTTAAGAGGTTTTGTTTTCGTTTGCTTTTGATTTTGTTTTTGTTTTTGTTTTGTTTTGGTTTGGTTTTTTGAGATAGAGTTTCTCTGTAGATTTGGAGCTTGTCCTGGAACTAGCTCTGTAGACCAGGCTGGCCTCAAATTCACAGAGATCCACCTGCTGCTGCCTCCCAAGTGCTGGGATTAAAGGCATGTGCCACCACTACCTGGCTTGGTTCATTTTCTAATTTTTTTATGTGTATGAGTATTTGCCTCCATGAATGTATATGCACAGTATTTTTTGTGCCTGGTGGCTGAGGAGACCAGAAGAGGTCTCTAGAACCTCTGGTACTAGAGTTCAAATAGTTGTGAGCCACCATGTGGGTGCTGGGGACTGAACCTGGTCCTCTGCAAGAGCAGCCAGTGCTCTTAACCTCTGAGCTGTCTTTCCAATCCCAAAGATACATTTATTAAATTGCGTGTTTGTGTCTGTGTGTCTGTGTTTGGGGGAATGTGCTCATGAGTGCAGGTGTCTGAGGAGGTCAGAGGTGTTGGATCCCCTGGGGAGAACACCTTAGAAGTGGGGCCTTTGCTCTTCTAGCACAGCCTGCTCTGTTGTACAATGGTCCTGCCTTGCTGAGAGGCTGGGTGAAGGGTCTTAATGATGTTTTTACCTGACTGTGGGCCAGGTCCCATGGATCGTAGACATTCACATGGCTGCTTCCTCTGTGAAGTCTGAAGTTAATTGTTCTAAAAGTGTGGGGGGGGGGGAGACACCTCAGAGCAGCACCAAGCTCAAACTTTCTTTTCTCAGCTGGCAGAGTAAAGAGAGGAGCCTTTTCATTCTGAGATTAAAGTTGTGTGTATGGACAGTGAACGTTCCACCCCCTCTATCCCTCATCCCTGCCAGCAGCTTACATCCTGCTCTAGTAACAAATCCGCTCGACACCTCAGTGAAGTCCACAGTTAAGGCTTAGTTCTTGCTTATGTCTGTCCCTTGTGGGGTGGGCAGGTGTGGCGGGCAGGCTGTAGTCTCCCTAGTCACTCAGTGACTCAGGCAGAGGGAGTTCCTGTCACTGGAACCTCGCAGGGCCCAGTGACTAGGAGGGCCATGGGGCAGCTACCAGCGTGGCATGGCTTCCTCACTTCTCTTAGCTTAAATTGACCAGACAGTTTCATGAGTTGGAGGATGCTGGCAATAAGAGAGCGTGTGAAGAGCTGAGACCTGGCTCTCTGCATCTGTGGGACGCTCTTTAGGAGCAGCGGCTCTGGGCGGTTTGCTCCGAGTGCAGTGTGTGCTGGGGCAGTTGGTTATGTCGTGTGACAAATGCTGATGGACTGGTCAGGGGTGCCGTGCTCAGTAATACCGTCTCTTTTCTTGAAGCTTCATCAAAGAACGGTCCAAAGTCAACTCAGTTCCTCTAAAGAACAAGAAGGCCTCCAGTTTCCATGAGTTTGCCCGGAATACCAGTGACGCTTGGGACATTGGCGATGACGAGGAAGAGGACTTTTCCTCACCTCCTTTCCAAACTTTGAACTCAAAAGTGGCTTTGGCAACTGCGGCCCAAGTCCTGGAAAACCACAGCAAGCTGAGGGTAAAACCTGAACGGTCCCAGTCGACAACATCAGATGTCCCTGCCAGCTACAAGGTCATAAAGTCCAGCAGTGATGCCCAGCTCTCCCGAAACTCCAGTGAGTCCCCCCTGCCCTCCATAGCCTCTGCCTCTTAGTAGAGCGCAGCTAGAGAGAAAGAAGTTCCTGCACAGATCTCCATGGGACGATTTCAAACAAACAAACCAATAAAAAACCCTCATGCCTGAGCTGAGACACCAGCAGGCCTAACTAATCACAGGCTGTCCTGCCCTTCCTGCTGGGTCCTTACTTCCTAGCACACCAACATTCCCTGCCATTCCCCTGCTTCTCCCTTCCCTGCAGTGGCATCCACAGCTCTCCGTGATGAGGTTGTTTGACGTTGCTCTAGTCCTGGTCAGCTTTACAGATACTGATTTGTATTTAAAGGTGTCAGCGACTGAGTTCACAAATGGTTCACCTCCTCAGCCCTGGGGAATAACTGCCCACCTCTGGAGGCCTTTTTCCAGGTCACAGCTCCCTGCTAGTCACCCACCCACCAGGTTGAATGGCTGGGAGGAAAGACCCGTTTTGTTCTCCCCCCCCATCCCCAGGGTTTCTCTGTATAGCAATTCTCGCTGTCCTGGAACTCATTCTGTAGATCAGGCTGGCCTTGAACTCACAGAGATCTGCCTGCCTCTGCTTCCCAAGTGCTGGGATTAAAGGCGTGCACTGCCACCACTACCTGGCTTTTTTGTTTTCTTATTTTGGGAAACTGGCCTCAGTTACTATGGGAGGTTATGGTAGTTTTGGTTGTCTGGGTACTTTCTGTGTACATTTAAGAACCCATTTGCTGCCGGGCGGTGGTGGCGCACGCCTTTAATCCCAGCACTTGGGAGGCAGAGGCAGGCGGATCTTTGTGAGTTCGAGACCAGCCTGGTCTACAAGAGCTAGTTCCAGGACAGGCTCCAAAACCACAGAGAAACCCTGTCTCAAAAAAACAAAAAAAAAAAAAAAAAAAAGAACCCATTTGCTGTGCTTACTTAATGTTGCTCCAAAGAGTTTTATGTAGTAAATCAGCTACTCCGAGCTGGGTAGGAAAGTGCCTTTATCCTGGTTATAGGTCATGGACATAAAGGACAGAGGATGCCAGAGTCCCAGCATGTGTCCTGCCTCTGGCTCTGTGAGTTTCTTTCACAGCTTCAGTCCTTGCATGAGGCTGTGCCAACTTGGCTGTAGGGTCTTTACTGTAATTCTGTCGTTTGCCTTTGCTGAGACAGGGCCCAGCTTGAACCCACAGTGCCAGTCTGAGACAGGCATTCAGCAGTGATTGACCAGGTGGCCCAAGCTATGGCTGAGGTTCCCAATGACAGGAAGGGCCCTGCCATGATCCCTGCAGGCTGCCCTGTGTAACTGGGCTCCCCACATGTCCCCTTGTGGATGTTCCCTCCGTGTGCATCTGCCTGTAAACAGCAGATGCTGGAGATGTCCGTCTGTCTAAGCTTTGCTGCGAGTGATTGCATTTTCTAGACCCCAGTTGTCACCATGGGCGCCCCAGCCAGTTGCCTGTGGCAGCTGTCACAAGCGTCTGCAGCGCTGACTAGTTCCTGCTCAGTGTTTAATGTCTGCATTTAAGGCAAATATTGAGGAATGTGACCCAGGCTTAAGAAAGCTGTTCCTGCAACAGTTTTCTCTGTTTCAATTAATTATAAAGAGTGTTGGAGTCAGACAGCCCCAGGGCATCACCTCTGCTTCCCTAGTTCCTCAGCTTCCCCAGGCTGAGTTTGTTCTTCTGTAAAATAGTTGTCAGTTCTTAGCAGGTGTCAGGCATCCTGTGAGAGGCCATGCTAGAATGGATAACATAGCACTGTCTACATAGTGAGCGCCCCATGAGCTAGTCCTGCACTACGACGCCCCACCCACTATCTGCTCAGACCATCTACAGCAGGAGCACAGCTCAGCCCCTGCTGCTTCCACTGCTTCAGAGATAGCCTGGTAGAACCTGAAGCCAGCTCACTTGAATGGGAATGTGGAGCCCAGAGGAGCCAGATCCTTAGCACTGGGTTGCCTGAAGCCAGGGCTTCCTACCCGCCTCGAAGGGCTCCTGGTGGGCCAACGGCAGTTGTAGAGGACAGCCAGTGCTCGGCAAGGTCACGGCTTAGCCTTTCATGCACTCTGTGTGCAAGGGGGAGAGGAGCTCTGCCTTTGGCTGTGTGGCCACCACTCACCCCAAGCCGCTGGGGAGAGATCCAGGTTAAGGCAGAAAGAGCATCATCTCCCTTGGTTTCACCATATACTTTCTCAGAAGTCCCTGCAACATCTGGAGTTGGCTGGCCCCAGCACAGTTGGCCACAGCTGTCCTCTGCAGGTGCATGTGTGGCCCTTCCTCTGCACGGGAGCAGAGCCCTGCTTGGCCTTACCCTCCCACTGCCCCTCAGCTGGATCCTCAGGCAGTGCCACAGGCCCAACCCCTGCCCGGAGGAGGTGCCATACCACATCCTGAGCAGGTTTAGGGTGTCTGACCCATGACTTCCCATGCAGTTCTCTCTCTCTGAAATCCCCTCAGGTGACACGCGCCTGAGGGACCCACTCCACAAACAGCAGTCTCTCCCTCTGCGGCCCATCATCCCCCTTGTCGCCCGGATCTCAGATCAGAATGCTTCTGGGGCCCCTCCAATGACAGTCCGGGAGAAAACACGCCTAGAAAAATTCCGTCAGCTGCTTTCCAGCCACAACACCGACTTGGGTGAGTTCCCCGGAGCCCTGGGCAAGTAGGTGGTGCTGTGGTGACTGGGGTCCTCAGAGGACAGAAGCTTCTTCTCTTCCTTCTTTTACTTTGTCTGGGGCCAGAGCCGTGATGCACAGGTTAGAAGTCCATTATCAGAGACTAGGGACTGCCGTCAGTGTAGCTGTCAGTGCGGTCCCTGTGCTCCATCTCTGCTACCTCCAGGGGTTCTCACACAAGTCCACACCTGGAAGTGCAGTGCTTACTTCCTGGGCCAAGGTTGCCTGATACTGACAATGAGAAATGAATCTTGCCTGGGTTAGGTTGGTGGGATCATAGCAGGACTGGGCTGTGACAGTTTATTGCAGGCACTCAGACTTTTTATACCCTTATCAGAAACAGAATACACTGGTGGTTGCTAGGATACAGTGATGTTTGCGGGTCATGTTGCATGCTATTCAGGGTTCACAAGATTCATGCTTCAGACCAGTTGTCCTGTCAGACTTCTGTATGCTTCTCTGACTCGTAGGAAATGCAGAGATATACGGAGGCCTCAATGCCTTGCTGCCTGAGGGAGTGCACTGGTCTCTCTAGTGCCTCAGAAGCCACAGTCTCTAATCTGAAAAACCTGTGATGCCTGCCTCTCAAGGCAGCTAGACCAGGCCAGATCCATGATTCCCTGTGCACGCCCACAGCTTCTCTGAGCCAGTGACTGCTGCAGATGTCCTGGCCTCCGGCAGCTCAGGGCTGTGGTATAGAGCCTTTCCCTGCTTGTCTTGGTAGGAGACATCTGGCCAAGGTTTGTTTTTGGCCTTTGTGGAAGCCCTGATTCAGGGAAGCTACTTTCTGTTGTAGATGAATTGAGGAAGTGGAGCTGGCCAGGCGTTCCCAGGGAAGTTCGACCTGTCACCTGGAGACTCTTGTCGGTGAGTTCTACCCACCGTGAGAAGCATGGGCATCACACAACCCTCTGCCTGCCAAGATTGGTCTGGGAATGTTGATCTTATGCCATAGAATTCTCTAGTCCCACTGCCTAGCAGGCTATGAGGCTGTGTCAGAAGAGACACATGCTTGAGAGTTTATTCCCACGCCTGCAGGTGAGTGTGTTCCTACAGACGTATGCAGAGGAGGCCAGAAGCTGACTCCTGTGGTCACAGTGTCACTTTCTTAGCAGTGTGGGGAGGATCTAGCAGCACAGGAGGACCCCAGGATCCTGGCTGAGAGCACACATCGACACTCCTGAGTGTTCGAAATCCATCTCCCAGCTCTGACGAGTCAGTTCACCGGCCTCTCAGAAGCCAGACAGGCCTGACTTTGACCACGCTCAGCAGCACCCCAGCTCCTGCTCTGGGATGGATGCTCATTCACTTAGTAAAGGCTTCCAAAGGCCTGCATGCTATGTGTGCTCCCCAGATCACACAAGCGCCCGTGCCAGTTCTCCAGGCACTCACCATGGAATGTGCTACATAATGCCTTTAAGGGTGTGGGGGGTCTCTTGTCACTGTCCCCAGCCCCTGGTCTTACAGCTGTGCGGTCAGTGCCTCTACCACTTCTAGTAAGTTCAAATGCTGCTCAGAATGAATCTGGCAAGCAGAAAGGGAACAGGAGGCTTAGGAGGAAGAATGGGATCCAGGCTGGGAATAAGAACAGAAGCCAGGCCTTTTCCTGTGGGAGCAGCCGGGTTGAGAGGAGCGTGGCTCTCTCCTCTCCCCGTCATGGCTTGTGCCCGTCCCCTCATATCGGTGTACTCTGAAAAGGGGGAGTCATCTGGCAAGAATGTTACTTTGCCAGCTGTCTTCAAAGCTCCCATTCGACCGGATATTGTGAACTTTGTTCACACCAACTTGAGAAAAAACAACAGGCAGCCCTATGCCGTCAGTGAATTAGCAGGTCATCAGACCAGTGCTGAGTCTTGGGGTACTGGCAGAGCTGTGGCTCGAATTCCCAGAGTTCGAGGTGGTGGTACCCACCGTTCTGGCCAGGGTGCCTTTGGAAATATGTGTCGGGGAGGCCGCATGTTTGCACCAACCAAAACCTGTCGCCGTTGGCACCGCCGAGTGAACACAACCCAAAAGCGATATGCCATCTGTTATGCGCTGGCTGCCTCAGCCTTACCAGCTTTGGTGATGTCTAAAGGTCATCGTATTGAGGAAGTTCCTGAGCTCCCTTTGGTAGTTGAAGATAAGGTTGAAGGTTACAAGAAGACCAAGGAGGCTGTTCAGCTGCTTAAGAAACTTAAGGCTTGGAATGACATCAAAAAGGTCTATGCCTCTCAGAGAATGAGAGCTGGCAAAGGCAAAATGAGAAACCGACGACGTATCCAGCGCAGGGGGCCCTGCATCATCTATAATGAAGATAATGGTATCATCAAAGCCTTCAGAAACATCCCTGGTATAACTCTGCTTAATGTCAGCAAGCTGAACATTTTGAAACTTGCTCCTGGTGGGCATGTGGGGCGTTTCTGCATCTGGACTGAAAGTGCTTTCCGCAAGTTGGATGAGGTGTATGGCACTTGGCGTAAGGCTGCTACCCTCAAGAGTAACTATAACCTTCCCATGCACAAGATGATGAACACAGACCTTAGCAGAATCTTGAAAAGTCCAGAGATCCAAAGAGCCCTCCGAGCACCACGCAAGAAGATTCAGCGTAGAGTCTTGAAGAAGAATCCACTGAAGAACCTGAGAATCATGTTGAAGCTCAACCCATATGCAAAGACTATGCGCAGGAATACCATTCTTCGCCAGGCCAGAAATCACAAACTCCGGGTGAAGAAACTGAAAGCAGCAGCAGCAGCAGCACTGGCTGCCAAATCAGAGAAGGGGACTGCAGACAAGAAGCCTGCAGAAAGTAAGAAAGAAAAGAAGCCTGTGGATGTCAAGAAGCAGAAGAAGCCGCAGGGAAAAAGGCTGCAGCTACCAAGAAACCAGCAGCTGAGAAAAAGCCAGTAGAGAAAAAACCAACTGAAGAAGAGAAAAAGTCTGCTGCTTAATCTATTAAAATTATTTTCATTCCATTGAGCAAATAGAGACAGCCTATTTGAATAAAAACCTGATCAAAGATGCAGTGAAAAAAAAAAAAAGAACAGAAGCCAGGGTGCCAGTTCTGTCCTAGTCTTTTGATTCCATTCAGCGTGTAGAGCTAATGGTTCCCACTGTTACTCTGGAAAAGAATGTGTAATCTGTACCAAGAAGTGTCATAGATGTCGCCAGGTCCTTCTATTTCCCTTGGAGGCTGTGACTTGGGTCCAGCTCCCTCCCTCTGACCTCCATTTAATGCTCAGTGGGACCAATTCTGGGAGCTCCACAGTGCGAAGCGTGGGACCAAAGCCATAGGCAAGTTTGGAAACCTGGCCTCCCTTCATCTGCCCACCCAGGGTCCACTAACCAGAAGAGAGCAAGCACCACGTGGCCTGACCAAAAAGAACCCACCTTGTCCTCTCCTCAGTCTTCTGTTCCTTGGTGGTTTCCCAGCCACTGCTCAGGCTAAAGTGAAAATTCATCCTCTGACAGGCAGTGTTGTCTTTAGGGCTATCTCCCCGCAAACACCGAGCGGCGGAAGCTGACCCTGCAGCGGAAGCGGGAGGAGTACTTTGGCTTCATTGAGCAGTATTACGACTCTCGCAATGAGGAGCATCACCAGGATACCTACAGACAGGTGAGTCTGCCCCAGCTGAGGTACCCAGCAGTGCCCCTGGAACCTCCTGGTGCAGTCCGATGTCCTGTGTGTCTAGGGCTCCCTTGCCTCTTTTCATCCAGCAGCTCTGACTCTGGCGTTTTAAAATTGAACTTACCGTGTATGTGTGTTGTGTGTATTTAAATTTTATTTTCATTTTTATCTGTGTGTACGTGTGTGGATGTGTATGAACATGCACACATGAGTTCAGATGTCTGTGGAAGCCAGAAGAGGGTGTTGGATCCTTGGAGCTGGAATAGAGACTGTTGTGAGCTGCCCCATGTGGGTCTGAAAACCAGACTCCAGTCTTCAGGTAGAGCAGCAAGCACTCTTAGCTGCTGAGCCAGCTCCTGATCTTTTTCTTCCCTGAGACAGGGCCTCACTCTACTCAGGCTGACGATGAACCTGCCTCAGCTTCCTTATTGTCGGGGCTGTGGGTATGTGCTGCTTACGTCCTTCAGTAGATGTGCTTTAGCCCTTGCCAGTGGTGGTGCTTTCCTCTTTCATGTGTGTACAAATCTTCACACACACACAGACACAGGTGCGTACACACACACACACACAGACACAGGTGCGTACACACACACAGACAC
>NC_022028.1:50758077-50768340 GCF_000317375.1 Microtus ochrogaster | reverse complement strand
ACACACAGACACAGGTGCGCACACACACACAGACACAGGTGCGTACACAGACACAGGTGCGTACACACACACAGACACAGGTGCGTACACACACACACAGACACAGGTGCGTACACACACACAGACACAGGTGCGTACACAGACACACAGACACAGGTGCGTACACACACACACATCCCTCTTGGATTACCGGTAGATGTAGGAGTTGGTCACAAAGGCACGGTTGACTATCCCTTGCGGATTAGGGGCCATGGACACACAGCAGAGACAGAAGGCTCGGAAGTGGAGAGTCCCACCTGGACTGGCACCAGTGTGCCCTGTGACTGCTACAGTGCCCACTCAGCACCCTCTGCCTGCAGAAGTCCTAGGACCTGCAGAAGTGTCTGCCAGCGGCAGCCTCACAGGAGGGAGAGGTGCATGGCTGTCCCCAGAAACCTCATGACTTCTTCTGATGTGAACAATGTCTTTAGGGCACTGGAAAGGCCTCAGAGCTGATGCTAACTACATGACCTCATGGGCGCAGAAGTGAGAGCTTCGACTCTGGTGACTGAAGCCAGTTGCCCTGACGCTCTGTCCTTGCTGACCTCATGAGCAGTCCTGTCCTGGTTCCTGTTCCAGCACATTCTTAGCAACAGTTGGAGCGCTTTTTATTCTTAGCCGTAGTTGTGGGTTTTATTTGTTATTTAGACAGGGTCTTGCTATGTATCACTGGCTGGTCTATAACTCACTTCATAGACCAGGCTGGCCTCAAACTCCTGCCTCTGTCTCTCAAGTACTGGGATTACAGGAAGGCTGTAATTACTTTTGTGTGCATGGGCGCGCGCGCGCGCGCGCGCGCGCGCACGCACACACACACACACACACACACACACACAGAGCTGGTTTTTGAGACAGAGTTTCACTATGTTGCCTAGGCTGGCCTGGTGGACCAGGTTGTCCTCAGACCTCAGCCTCCTAAGTGCTGGGAATACAGGCCTGCACCACCACACTAGACTCTTAGGAATCATGAATGAGTAAGATCCTGAAAGAGGGGTGCATACGTGGTCAAAAGGTAAAAAGGTACCATCTCAGAGTTAATCCAACTTCAGAGAACCAGAGGAGCGCCTCGGGCGGCCTCAGGCAAGAAGCCTTCTGTTTGATGAAGTGGCCTATTTGGAGGGTAACATGGGGTCTAGCTGGGCTTTGTCTGTGTCGGTAAGTCTCTTAGAGCCAAACTGTGCTCTAAGCGCTCCTTTGATTGACACCTTAGACACTCTGACCCTATGTTTGGGCTGTGGCTTCTGTTTTTCAGATTCACATTGACATTCCAAGGACAAATCCTCTCATCCCGTTGTTCCAGCAGCCGCTCGTCCAGGAGGTGAGCGGATCCCTACTGTCTGGTTCTCCTGCCTGGGGCCAGTGGCTCCTGTTTGGTGCCTCATGTCCAAGGTCTCACATATTCTCATCTGCCCTTCATGACAGGCCTGGGAACCAAGTAGTGCTTGGCCCGAGGCTGGAGGCAGTCAGCATCCTACCTTAAAATTCCTGTTCTCAGGTTTGTTATACTTTCTAAAGCTAAAATGGTGATTTTTTTTTTGTGATAAAATATATATAACATCAATTTGCCACCCTCTTCCTTTTTGTGTAAAGTGGGTAATTAATAGTACCCAAATCCAGGCACTCCATGCATTTCCAGATATTTTTCCATTTTCCCAACTTAAATTTGGTACCCATTAAATAATAATTCCCTTTCTTCTGCCGCCATCATTCTGTTTCTTGTGTATGATGTAAGCACTCCAGACCTCCAGTACAATGTATAGCAGTTGTCATTCATGGTCTGGCAGAATTCACAGTGTCAGAACTCCCTTCATTAAAAATTTGTATTACATTTATTTATTTGTGTTGTGGGGGTTGGGGGCACAGGGGACCGCTGACAAAGGTTGGTTTTCTCCTTCCACTCTGTGGGTCCTGGTCATCAGTCTTGTCAACAGGTGTCCCTTTATCCACCGAGTCATCTCTCCACCCATCCTTCGACTTTAAATATTCCATCATCATTACTAATATTCCATCACGAATATAGCACATATTATGGACGCGTGGGTTACGTGTCCCGTTCAGCTGTGGTGATTAATGCTGTATTGAGCATGGGTATGCAAATATGTTTCAATTTAATATTTAATTCCTTTGGAATTAAATCCAGAAGTGGCACTGGTAGTGATGTTTAAGACCTCAAGGTAACGGAGCACATGGAAGGGTCCAGTGACCCTTTAACTTGTCTCCAGCCAGGATGATCACCTCATGAGGTCAGCGGCTGCCTCTGCGGTTCTCCTGCAGTCAGGACATGGAGTGTCGGGGCTTTTGAAGGGAGCTTTGCGTTCTCTTCACAATAGAGAGGGATGATGGGAAGGATAATCTATGGCTTTGGATAATGTTTATGGGTCCATTTAAGTATAGATACTTCTCCTGCCGGGATCTGTCGTAACTTTTCAACACCAAAGGGAAGATTGTGGGGTGATGCCGTCATTGCGCCTCTGAGGTGCAGCACAAAGGAAGTTGAAATGCATTTCTTTCCTCCCTTCAGTTTCTGAGGCTCTGCCCTGCTTTCTCCTCCTTCCACCTTGCGATGTTGAGATTCTTGCCTCACCCCTGCATGCCAGCTCTCGTTTTAGAGATGTGGGCAGTGGCTTAACGGGCGTCCCCACTAGTGGAGCTTGGATGCCAAGGTGGAAGTCATGCTTTATTCTCTTCAGTTTTGCTCGTGCCACCCTTGTGTACAGGGAGGGTGTGGTCATTGTTAGCAAACAGAGGCAGGGCACTAACCCTAACCACAGTGCTGAAAGATGCTTGAGCATCATGTGTAGAGAGTCCGACTTGCCCCAGTAGTGGGGAAGTGGTGTGGGAAACCCTTCAGGTTCATCTTTTCCCTGAGGAGCAGTAACTGCAGACCCTCCTAACAGTGCAGAGCCTGTGTTTCCCCCATGCAGCCGGGCTTCCTGTCTTCATTTGCATCTGTCTGCACCTTCTGAGTATGATGTGTGTGCATCTCCATCACTCATTCTCCTGAAGAGGCTCTGCCAGCTTTGTATAGTTGGCCCTGTAAAAGCCAGTCACCGAGGCTGAGACTTTGGAGTGGCGGGTGCCTTTATAAGTCCTTCGGAAAGGGCTGCCATGGAGACAGTTGTTTGATTTTTGTGACACTGGGGATCAAACCCAGGGCCTCATACAGAACTGAGTCTTGACCTCTTTCCCCCCACTGAGAGAGAGAGAGTGGTGGAGAGTGCTGCTCCCTCTAATTCGTTAGTGACAGGGAAGATTCAGAAAGACCAGAGCTGGCCTGTGCGATACCTTGCTCCCAGAAGTAGAGAAGTGCTGAGTTTGTGATCTCCAGCACCATTGTTTCCAGTTTTTACGATGTGGTCCCCAGGCACTGAAAAGACAGAGGGCGAGGAGTTTGGAGCAGAGCAGCGCACATGTTCCAGCTCTCTGCGTTTCCCTTCCTTTGTCCCACAGCATCTTAAATCTCCCTAAAACGTTTCACTGATCCCAAAATAGATGGTGATGTGGTAAGTGGAGGGAGAAGTATGTCCAAAGATTAACATGTCCCCTTTCCTTCTTGTCTTCCTAGATCTTTGAAAGAATTCTCTTTATCTGGGCCATCCGACACCCCGCCAGTGGCTATGTCCAGGGGATCAATGACCTGGTCACTCCGTTCTTTGTCGTCTTCCTCTCGGAATATGTGGGTAAGCAGCACTACCACCATGCTGAATGTGCTGTCACTTTGCTATCAGCCATCTGCTTGTTTGTCTTCCCAAGTGTGCTGCTGATGGCAGTGTCTTGCTGAGCACGAGGCAGGCAGCCCTTTGCTATACGCAGAGCAGAGCGTCTGGGCAGCAGAGGCAGCCTGGAGCTTATCTCGTGAGACAATCACCCATCTCACTTACAAAGACTGGTTTCCCCAGGATGGCAGTCAAGCAGGCACCCTTCTCTTCTCAGGAAAAGAGCTTGATGGCTTAATCAGGTTAGTTTTAGGGTTCTCCAGATGTGTCTCAGACCCAGTGCCCATGTGGACATTTGAGGTTAAGTACCAGCATCCATGCTGGATCTCGGGAGTAGGTTGTGGGCATGCAGAGGATGCTGGAGGGCGGGGTTGGCCAGAAGGTGCCCTGGGACCCTGTTGTCCCCCTCCTCTTCTGTCCTGACCATGCTGAGGCTTATCCACAGCCACAGCCTCTTCCTCCAGTCCTCAAGCAGACTCTTGGTTTTTCGAGACAAGGTTTCTCTGAAGCTTTGAAATCTGTCCTGGAGCTTGCTTTTGTAGACCAGGCTGGCCTGCCTCTGCCTCCCGAGTGCTGGGATTAAAGGTGTGCGCCACCATTGCCCAGCTCAAGCAGACTCTTAAAGGAGCCAAAGAGTTTGGTTTTCCCTTGGATTTCCTCAGTTTCTGTGCTTAGGGATTTCAAGAAAACCCATGGGTGCCCAGTGCTGTTCTCTTTGTCAAGGGAACAGAGAAAGGCTGTTGGAATCGAAGTGTGTGAAGGAGCAATCGGGTGGCACAGTTATGACCTCAGTATAAGGCTGGGCGTTCCAAGTTATAGCCTGGACTGCACAGTGAAATCCTGTCTTAAAGATCAAGTGAAGAAACAAGCAAGAGTCTTAACTGACAGAAAAGAACACTGGAAGGAACCCGGAACGCACCACTCCCGAATTAAAGCTCTTTACCATTGCACAGTGCCATGTCGTGCTTATCACATTGGCCCAGCAGCTCTGTAAGGCAGACGTCTCAACCTATTTCAAAATCTGAGCGACTTAATGAGTTTTACAAGCTCTAAGGCAGATTCTCTGACTTTAGTGCCTTTGTTCTTCTCATGACATGATCACAGCTGACCTTAGAGCCTTATCCTTGGGATCTAATGGCGCCACCTGCACAGCCCCCATGTCAGAGAAGGGAGCATAGTTCCGTGGTCCTTGATGATTCTTTAAAACATTTAAAATTGACTATTGTATATGTGCACGGGCTGCTTGTCTGTTTACCATGTGAGTGTAGGTATTCTCAATGGCCAGAAGAGGGCAGCAGATCCTTTAGCACTGGAGTTACAGGGGCTTGACAGCTGCCTAGTGTGGGTGTTGAGAATTGTACCCTGGCCCTCTGCTAGAGGAAGTGCTCTTAGCTAAGGAGCCAGCTCTCTACCCAGTGTATGCCTCTCTTTATAAAAAGAAAATACTTTTATTACTTCATGTATCTAAGTGTTTTCCTTGTCTGCATGTGTATCAGCGCAACATGTAGCCTGTGTAGCCCAGAAGGGTGTTGGCTCTCCTAGAACTGGAGTTATAGATGTTGTAAGCCACCATGTGGGTGCTGAAAACCAAACATAAAGACTCTCTCTCTCTCTCTCTCTCTCTCTCTCTCTCTCTCTCATTAATACTTTGTTTTCCTGTATGTCAGGAATTAGGATTTAAAATTACTCCAGCTAAATGGCAGATTGTTTCAACGTTATATATAAACTACATGCCTTTTCTTTATCTTTCTCTACTCCTTTTAAAAGCAATCTTTAGTTTGTGTCTGCGTGCCTGTGTGTGTGTGTGTGTGTGTGTGTATATGCATTTGCCACCTGTGGGGATCATAGGACACTAGTGGTACCTTGAACTCGTGTCATCAGGCTTGGTGGCTGTCACTTTTACCTACTGAGCCATCTTACTGGCCCTCTCTGGCTTTTATAAATTAGCAGTTAGCGCCCTAGCTTGCTTTGTGCTCTGTCATTGTTCACAAGAGTTGAAAGCAGCAAACCTAGTACTGGATCCATCTGGAGTTGGTGGAGAGATTGTCCACAGCTAGTTTGGCCCCAGCAGTGTTTTTACCGCAGAAGCCAGCTGTGCCAGGCCCAGCGTACAGTCCTGGAGGGGTTCCCCACGACTGTGGTGTCCTGCACATCCTGTCAGTCCAGCTCTGAACTAAGGAAGTGAGCATCAGCTCCCGTGTGCAGGTGTGTAGAAAAAGGCGTGTGGGCGTGTGCAAGTGATAAGGAAGTCAGATGGAAGAGCAGGTTTGAGACACATCCAATTTATTATTCTTAAAAAATTGAATCATGCCGGGCTGTGGTGATGCACGCCTTTAATCCCAGCACTCGGGAGGCAGAGGCAGGCGAATCTCTGTGAGTTCGAGACCAGCCTGGTCTACAGAGCTAGTTCCAGGACAGGCTCCAAAACCACAGAGAAACCCTGTCTCGAAAAACCAAAAAAAAAAAAAATTGAATCATTTGTTTTGTGTGTCTCTGTGTGCATGCCACGGTGTGTAGAGGTCAGAGGACAGCTTATGGGAGTTGGTTCTCCCTTTATACCATATGGGTTCTGGGGACCGAACTCTATTGTCATGCCCAGCAGCAAGAACTCTTACCCACTGAGCCATCTTGCCAGCCCACCATGGCCTACCATAAGAAGCCTTTTCTTTCCAGCAAAATAATCAGTGGTCAAGTTGCTTCATTCTCTTTCTCCGTGTGAAGCAAGCCAGCTGGAATTCCTTTGGAGATTGCTTAGAAGCATGATCAGATAGTACTACAACTCCTGGAGGGAAGTCCCTCCCAGACCTCTGACTCACGCCCATTCCCGTGGGACCATCTCTCCCTGCGTATGTCAGAGAGGATCAGGATTAACTTGTTCCATGCGACAGTGCTTTAAGTAAGACAGCAGAGCCTGTCTCTCACAGGTAAGTAGTCTGGGGCACAAAGGTCCCACACCCATCTCTCTTGTCTTATCCTCAGCATGTAGCTTCTCACTCAATATCCAGAGTACATATGTGTGTCATTACATCTACATTCCAGCCAGCATGGAGGAAGAAGGGTAAAAGGGCACGGGTCTTTTTTTCTCTTCCATTTTCGTGTGTGCATGCGTGCGTTTATCCATGTTTGTATGTCTGGGTACGTGTGTGTGAGCATGTGTATGTGCAAGTGAGTGTACTTGTGTGTGCACATGTACTTGCATACAGAGACCTGAAGTTGGTATTGAGGAGCACCTTGGTCACTCTTCCTCCGTACTCAAAAGGCAGTCTGTACATCAGACCCAGAGCTCACTGATATGGCTGGTCTCCCTAGGCAGCTTGCTCTGGGATTCTCTGTCCACAGGTGAACTGCTGCCCCCAGCCAGCTCCATGGCTTTAGGGAATCCAAGCTCTGATCCCCGTGCTGTGAGGTGAGCTCAGCCCTGCACACTGTTTCTGTTTAACACCATCCTGTAACTGTGTGTGGTTTTTAAGCTATGTCTCCTGTCTGAACCCAGTTTTATGGACACACCCAGTAATAATCCTGGAAAGTCTATTCCGAGTTTACAGTCCCCAAGTTCCTTTTGCTTGGTGGAAAAGAGGGAATAGTTTCCTGCAGGCAGTTGTCAATCATCCTACTTAGACTCCTCAGACTGAGTGTTGGAGTAACTGGCCCCCCTTCCTTAACCTGGCCGTGTTGTAACTGAGTTGGCAACAATGCCTGTCATTGAAGTCAGAAGTGCTAAGACTAGTTCAGAACCCACTTTTGTCACTTCAGCGTGTCCAGACAGCTCTGATGCGTAGGGCAGTGTACACGCTAAGCAGACAGTCTGCCCCTGAGCCCCATCTGCAGCCCCTTAACTGCTTCTTGAACTTCACTCTCCCCTGCTGTGCCCTGACTTCCACAGGCCTGGAGTGAGGCACTTGCAGAGCTGGCTTCTCAGCTCACTGTATCTGCTCCCGGCTTCCATTTCAGCCACTCACAGGGGCTTGTCCATGCGGTTCCCGTCCTGAGACCCTTTCCAGCTTGAAAATCAAGCTTCTCCAGCTTGACGTGGGCTCTGTGAGTGCTGCTCTCTGCCTCCTTCCCTCAGCTCAGCATTTTTAATTTTTTTTTCCTTGAGACAGAAACTTTAACTCTGGCCATCCTGGAACTCATTGTGTAGACCAGGCTGGCCTCAAACTCACAAAGATCTGTCTGCCTCTGCCTCCTGAGTGCTGGGATTTAAGGTGTGTGTGTGTGTATGTGTGGTGTGTATATGGTGTGTGTCTGTATGGGGTGTATGTGTATTGGTACAGGACATCTTGAAGGAGTCAGTTAGCTGCACCATGTGAATTCCAAGATCAAATTCAAATCTTCAGGCTTGGTGGCAAGGCTTCTAGAATCAACATTTTAAACCTGAAGCCTTATCATGCCTTTACCTCCTTATCCCCTGAGTGACTGCTTCCTGATAGTCATCCTCCCTAAGACCCCAAGGCGTACTGTCCCATCATGCCCTCCTGGAACTTAGTAGTACCCCATAGCTGAGCTATTTTCTCCCGTAGCACTTCATATGTCACCATTTCCCTCTCCCTTCTCATGCTTGGAGGCCAGAGACTCTGAAGATCTCCCCTCCTCTCATGCCTTCGTTGTGGCTTCACACATACATAGACTGAGACCCATATCCCATGGTTTAGGCACAGAATGCGCCAAAGGTAGTGGGATTGTGTCAGACGTGGCCACTGGGGGGCAGTATATCACACTTGTGGGCTATACCCAGTGAGTGTCAGGGCGGTCTCCCATATCATGGAGGTGGACACGTAGAAGCTGGGATGTGGACCCTAAGCAAACAAAGCATCCTGCCTTCCACTCTTAGACATTTGCTCAAAGAGAATGGAAACTGTAAGTCCCACAAGACAGAACAAGAACATTCACAGTCTGGAGAAACTGGGAATGACAGCACCAGCCATCCGTAACTGTTCTTACTGTGGGTGGAGCTCCGCTGCGGAAGGAGCATGTCCTGGTGCACGCAGCTGGGAAGGCATGGTTCTGTGGTTACAGTTATCTGGAGCCCCAGAGTGAACAATCCCAGTCTGCAGCGCTGGAGGTCAGGACCCAGGGCATTTTCGTGGGGTCCACCAGGGCGTGGCTGAGGAGGAAACTCTTATGTCGTGGACCCCCACCCCCTCATTTTGCTATTGTTAACCACAGTTGTAGGAAAATACCAGAACAGAACTGTGCATCTGTGTGGTTGGTGAAGCTTGCTGTGTGGGCATTATACCTTCAGAAAGACCTCCCTCCCAGCGTCTCAGCTGGTGGGTGAACTTCTTCAGTCTCTCTCTGAGGCCCCTTTCCTTTGCTGTGACTGCTTGTCAGGCTCCATTGCTGATAGAGTGGCTCTCTCCCCCCTTCTCCATCTCCTTTCTCCTGGAAGCTGCTAGAATTTGCAGCTTGCCCCTCTTACTTTTCTCTTAAATGCTAATAAAATTGTCCCGGAGCATCGGCTCTCAACCTGTGGGTTGTGACCTTTGACAAGCCTCTGTCTCCCATCATGTTTACAGTTTGTAACAGCAGCAAAATTATGCCGTAGCAACAAAATAATTGTATGGTTGGGGGGTCACCACAACATGAGAAACTGTGTTAAAGGGTAACAGCACTAGGAAGGTTGAGAACCACTATCCTGGAGTGAAGGAAAAAATACATGTTTATTTTTTTATTATGGTTGGGAGAACAGATGCTGAACTGAAAAAGGCAGGAAGGGACTGCTAGATTTTGTGACATGTCATCTTAACTGTTTTGTGGTGACAAAATGCCCTCTGGCTTCTTGACCATTTTTTGGGAGAAGTGGTCACTCAGGAGCCACATCATCCCCTTCAAAACAGTAGCCCAGAGAGAGAGAGGTGTAGGCGTCCCTGTAGGTGTCCCTGTAGGCGTCCCTGTAGGCATCCCTGTAGGCCTACCTGTAGGTGTACCTGTAGGTGTCCCTGTAGGCATCCCAGTAGGTGTCCCTGTAGGCATACCTGTAGGTGTACCTGTAGGCGTCCCTGTAGGCGTCCCTGTAGGCCTACCTGTAGGTGCAGGTGGACCAGGTGGTTCACTGTGGCTTGGGCAGCTTCCACTGCGGTGGAGTAATTCTGATGACTCTGGGAGGTTGTGGCTGGAGAGACAATGAGGCAGTTGGAAGCCAATAAAGAGGAATTTCTAGGTCTGTTTTGTCCAGATTTTGTTGAAACAAGACAGAGATCCCCAGGACCTCCGCCTTTTTCCACACTGACTGCTAACACCTGGGTTCCCTGCCCATTGCAAATTACACAGTGAAGAGCTCTGATTGCGGTAGTCTGTGCCATGAGGAGTGGAACTGACACGGACTCTCTGGATATGTGTCCCGCTTGGGACCTCAGCTCTTTTTAGAAGCAGCTTCTGGTATGAGAGGCAGGCAGGGAGTGTGTGAAGTCCTCCCAGTGGCAGCCATGTAAAGATAGCTGGAGTGCTGAGCCAAGTGGTATCCCTTTATGTAAGTGCTCCCTGGAGACTCCACTGCTGGGTTTCCTGT
>NC_022028.1:50756582-50757762 GCF_000317375.1 Microtus ochrogaster | reverse complement strand
GAGGGGGTGAGTGCTCCCTGGAGACTCCACTGCTGGGTTTCCTGTGGGAGGGGGTGAGTGCTCCCTGAGGAGTCCACTTCTGGGTTTCCTGTCCCTGAGGGGGTGAGTGCATCCCTTAGTACCCACAGTATTGTTTTTTATTTGTGTGTATGTGTGCCTGTGGAGGCCAGAGAATGGCTTTGGCTTCCCTGGAGCTGGGATTGCAGGTAGTTGTGAGCCATTCCATGTGGGTGTCAGGAACCAAACTCAGTTCCTCTGCAAGATCTGCAGGTGCTCTCAACCACTGAGCCACCTCTCTAGCTCACGTCTGCCTCAGCTATCCCACACTGTAGCCAGACCTTATGTGTCATTCTGAGCCAAGCGTCAATGCTCTGATTGGCAGGCCCTGTGTGATGGTGCCTCTGTGGCCAGCAGCTTCTCTGTACCTCCAAAATGACATGTTTCTATGACAAGCAGAGATGTGGGCCTTGTGGAGCAGAACCACTTCCCTGTGGGACTCTTCTCCAGGAGAGCCCGAGGCTAGCTTTCCTTCACATGCCTTTGAGAGAGCCTGTATCCTCGCAGGCTCTGGCTTCCTCCACCTTCTCTGTTCCATCTGGAGGGTTGTGTTCTCAGGGTCTTGTCTGCTGTCATCAAGTCCTGGCATGAGACTCTCAGGTGGCTAACACCAGCAATGTTCACGTGACCCCCTCCAGCCTCCTGAAGTTATACACAGGAAGGTTCTTGATTACTCGGAGGGTTGAGGCTGGAGGATTACTTGACTTTAGGAGGTCGAGGCCAACCTGGGGGACATAGTGAGACTCCTTCTCAAAACAAAACTGTGCTTTCTTCTTCTTCTAACTATACGGTCATTTACTTTTTCTTGGTTTGTGTATAGTATCTGTAGGAGTGAGTGTGTATAGGTGTGGGTGTGGGCTCACATATGTACAGAGGCCAAAGGTTGGCAATGATTGACTGCAATTGATTCTGGGTTTTTAGGGGTTGGAGTGTTTTGTTTTTGAGACAGGGTCTCTCACCAGACCCAAAGTTCATCAGTTCAACTAGGCTGCTCACTGTCGAGGCTGCTCACTGTCAAGGGTGCTCACTGTCAAGGGCGCTCACTGTCGAGGGTGCTCACTCACTGTCAAGGGTGTTCACTATTGAGGATGCTCACTATTGAGGATGCTCACTGTCGAGGGTG
>NC_022028.1:50754966-50755966 GCF_000317375.1 Microtus ochrogaster | reverse complement strand
GAGAGAGAGAGAGAGAGAGAGAGAGAGAGAGAGAGAGAGAGAGAGAGAGAGAGAGAGAACACGAATGAACTGGGAACCAGTGAGGCCTCTGCAGTTGATGGCTTTGAGTGTCTGAGTCCTTCCTGATGGTGGAGGCTGGGATTGCTCAGGAAGTGCCTGGAGCAGTGAGCCACCAGCTTGAGGAGAGCTAGGAAGTTCTGCTCGGGGCTTCCAGACTGTTTGTGAGGCTCGTGTTCCACTGGCTGCTGTGAGGCCAAGAGTTCTGAGCGAAGTCAGCGCTGAGGAGTTGCGGCTCCAGTGCGTTTCACCAGCTGATCGATAGCTGTGTTCTCGGCAAGCCCAGAGAGGCCAATTTTTTTTTCATAAAGAGCTTTTTGGTTTTCCCATTTTGGATGCATTGCCTCTTAAAATGGCCATAAAACACCCTTAAACTTACTCCCTGTAGTCGGTCCCGGCTGCCATACACTCCATGACAACCACAGACACAGTCCCCACCTGGGGCAGCGAGGCTGGCGAGCTTTCCTGTTGAGCTCCAATTATTGTGGAGTTTCCTCAAGTGGACGGTTAATGATCCTTCTGAACAGATTGTTTATGCTGAATGAAGCCCTCCAGAGCGCACACTCCTCCCTCTGCTCAGCCATCCTCCCTGTAGGCAGAGGACGTGCAGTGAGCTAGCTGTCCCACACCCTGCCCCTTATCCCTGCTACTAGCTGGAATTTTCATAAGAAGTTAGTAGGCATTTGGGCTAGAGAGACAACGCGGTGTTAAAACAGCTTCCTGCTCTTTAAAGGACCTGAGTTCAGTTTCAGTGCCCACAACTGCCCTACCTGGAACTCCAGCCAGGGATCTGACACCATCGTCTGGCCTCTGCAGGTCCCTGCACATGCATGGCTATATGTACAGTTTGGCTGAGTCTGCAAGATGATGGTATAGAAATACAGTGTTTCTCAATGGCATTTGTCTACAAGATGATGGTATAGAAATACAGTGTTTCTCAATG
>NC_022028.1:50747588-50754866 GCF_000317375.1 Microtus ochrogaster | reverse complement strand
CATTTGTCTACAAGATGATGGTATAGAAATACAGTGTTTCTCAATGGTGTTTGTCTACAAAACTTGTGTGTGTATGTGTCCTATATCAGTGAGAAATACCAGCATGATGGAATTAAATCCTAGAGGCTTCCACACACACCAAGTCTAATGCCAGCATTAAGGGAGTCCATCCCTATGTTGAATGGGGGCTCTGACCCAGTTGTCCTATGAGTATGATGGACAGCTCACTGAACGTCTGCAGTCAGAGTTCCTTGGGTTGAGCTGGGTATAGCTCATTGAGCAAAAGTCCTGAGTGGTCATTTTCTTATGATAAACGCCAAGGAAGAGCAAGGCATGCTGGGCTGGAGTGAGAAATGGCCATCAGTGTTACAGTGAGAGCCCTGGGAACTACAAGATGCACCATGGACCACAGTCGACTTTCTCTCTCCATTTTCAGATAAGGCTCTGGATTTTCTTCACCTTTTGTTTTACAGAAGAGGATGTGGAGAACTTTGATGTGACCAACTTGTCTCAGGACATGCTGCGAAGCATCGAAGCCGACAGCTTTTGGTGCATGAGCAAGCTGCTGGATGGGATCCAGGTGAGCCGCCTCGGCCAGGCCAGGGCTCCCTTAGGTCTTTTACTTCCTTATAAGCCCTTCTGTGTCCTGCAGGGCCGCCCCTGCCAGTGCCTCTTCTATTAGCTTCACTAGACACTGGTCTAGTGTCCCCCAGAGTCTGAGGAGAATACCATGTTACCCTAGCCCTAGCCCTTGCTCTCACTGTGCCCAGCACAGGGCAGGGCTCCAGCAGCCTTTCACCACGTGCTACAGTTTTATGAAAACGCTGTCACTAGCTGTAGCACTGCTGAGCTTTGTTTCCTCTATTTTTAATCATGCGTCTGTATGGGTATGTGCACATGGGTGCAGGTGCTAGTGGGAGCCAGACGTGTCGGATTGCTGCATCTGGAGTTTCAGGAGCCACTGCATGTGGTGCTGGGAACCACAGTGGGTCCTCTGGAAGACAGTATGCACTCTTGACCACTGAGCCATCCCTCTAGCCCCTGGTCTACTTTTAAATGTGCCTCAGGGACTGGAGAGAAGACTCAGTTAATAAAGTAAACCTGGGCCTGATCCCTAGCACTGGGGAGGTGCCTACCGCACTCTGGGAACTCCAGTCTCAGTGAGACCCGATCTCAAAAAACAAGAGGAGGGACGGTACCTGAGATGATAGTACCTGGCCTGTGTCTGCACAAGCTCTTGTATGGTAGGCAGCTGCTTTGGACTCTGCTCACCCCAGGCTCTGTGTCCTTTGCAGGATAATTACACCTTTGCACAGCCAGGGATCCAGAAGAAGGTCAAGGCCCTGGAAGAGCTCGTCAGCCGGATCGATGGTAGGTTGAGAGGACTTCTCAACAGGCCTAACGCGGCCTTCCCCGGCTCCCTTCCCAGCTTACCCTTGCAGTGACCTTGCCTCTGCAGCCCTGTCTGGGCTCCGCAGGAGGACTGTGAGCTCTGCTGTTGTCCCAAGGTCTTCCCCTCTCATTTCTGTCACCAAGTTCTCAGTTCTCCCACAGCGCTGTCCTAGTCGCCCCTCTCCCCTTCCTTCTCTACAGCCCCGGTCTGGGCCGTTTCCTCTACACCTTCCTCCTAGAAGGACTTACATTCTTTACTTGTTCTTCTTTCAAACCATTGTCATGGGTCTGGTTTTCTTTTTAAAATGTTTTATTTATTTTTATTTGATGTGCATTAGTGCTTTGCCTGCATGTGTGTCTGTGTGAGGTGTCAGATCCCCTGGAACTGGAGTCACAGACAAGTGTGAGCTGCCATGTGGGTGCTGAGAACTGAACCTGGGTCCTCTGGAAGAGCAGCCAGTGCTCTTAACTGCTGGGCCACCTCTCCAGCCTGGGACTAGTTTTTCTAGAGCAGTGTTCTGGCTGTGCCCTTCTTCTGTTTGGAACCACCAGTGGCTTCCCATTGCCATTAGCATCCAGGCTTTGCTCTGACCTTGTCTGTCAGTGGTGACATAACAGCATCCTAGGCTTGATACAGGCTCTCCAAATCTGACTAACACCCTCCATCTTCCCGTGGCCTACGGTCTTAGTGCTCACCTCCACGTCTCTCACAGTTGTGTTCTGTGGTGGCCGGAATGTTTTTTCCTTTGAGTCTCACTGCTCTGCCCCTGCTGCTAGCCTCCACGGTCAGGCCATCACTTCCCTGAGCATTGTATGGGGCACCTGCTGTCCTAACTTCTGGGGCGCTCTATGGCTTCCTGGATTAGTCATCAGTTGGATTCTGGAGGGCAGAGTCAGCGCTTTCTGCTGCTTGTATCTCTTTGTTTTTTTTCTGGCTCAGGTAAATAAAGGCATGGGGCTTTAAAAACAGTGGAGTCTTAAAAATGTGTACACTGGGCTAGAGAGCTGGTTCTTTGGGTTAAACTTTCTGCCAAGTAGATACTCAGGGTAGGAGAGAACTGACTAACTTAAGTTGTCCTCTGACCCCCACAAGACCACACACACACCAACCACACACATACCAACCGTTCACACACACACACACACACACACATACACACACACACACACATACACACACACCACACATAACAATCTCATACACGTAACCACACACACAACCACATACACATAACTAAGCGCACGCGTGCACACATACACACGTAACCAACTACATACACACACACATAACCAAATAAATGTGCACCACATCTTTGTCTTATGTACTTTTTCACTATAAAAACTAAGACTGCAGCAACAGCAAACCCCTCACGTCGTGGATGCCTTTACCCATGGAGTCATCTTGCTGGCCCCACATTATCCCATTTTATGAATGAGAAGACAGTGATTTAAAGCCATCCTTCAAGGGGGCCGGAGAGGCGGCTCATTGGTTACAAGCAGTTGTTGCTGTTCCAGAGGACCCAGTTCAGTTCTGAGCACCCACAGGACACGGCTCACAACTCTCTGTGACTCAGGGAATCTGATGTCTCAGACCGCACTCGTGCACACACCCATGTGCAGACACATATGCCTGTTTGCACACACCCACGTGCAGGAACATAAGCCTACGTTTGCACACACCCATGTGCAGACACATAAGCCTACGTTTGCACACACCCATGTGCAGACACATAAGCCTACGTTTGCACACACCCACGTGCAGACACATACGCCTATGTTTGCACACACCCATGTGCAGACACATACGCCTATGTTTGCACACACCCATGTGCAGACACAGACGCCTACATCTGTACACACCCACGTGCAGACATCTGCACACACCCATGTGCAGACACATTCACCTACATTTACACACACCCACGTGCAGACACATGGCTTGTTTAACTTGCTCAGGGTACACAGGCCCAAGGGCAGGGGCTAAGTGACAGATGGCAGCTGGTTTCTACTAACTATGCAGAAGAATCCACCACCACCCCCAAAAGAAAACCAGGCATGGTGGCATACACCATGCACTCAGAGGCAGAGGCAGGAGGATCTCTGTGAGTTTCAGGCCAGCTGGTCTACAGAGTGAGTTCCAGGACAGCCAGACAGAGAAACCCTGCCTCAAAAAACCAATCTTCTGGTGAGTCTTCACCTTTGCTGGCCATCTGTCAGGGACGCTGAAGGGAAATGGCCAAGATGGCTTCCAGGGTTCCTTTCTATTAGGACCAGCCACCGAATTCACCTCCTGTCCCTTGCTTCGTGGCCAGAACAGCCCCAGAAAGGCAGAGGGCGCGTGGGAATAGCCTAGTGGGGTGGTGCTGTGTGCTGGTGTGAGCCGTGAGCCACACTGAGAGGGTGGGACCGAAGGGCAGCCTGCAAGAGGTGGGGCTGGTGAGAAACAGAACCTGCTCCTGAGGCCTGCTGGTGGCCCCTGACTGCTGTCCCTTTCAGAGCAGGTACACAGTCACTTCAGGCGGTATGAGGTAGAGTACCTGCAGTTTGCCTTCCGGTGGATGAACAACCTGCTGATGCGGGAGCTGCCTCTCCGCTGCACCATCCGCCTGTGGGACACGTACCAGGTATGGAGGGAGCCCGTGCTCTCCCGGCTGTCCATTTCAACTCAGAAATATCTTCAGCTCTGTCACATAACGGGCACTGGCATGGGTTTTCCACTTTCCAGATGTCTTAGAAGTGCGAGGCCCACAGTGGCCTCCTGCTGGGCTTGGAGCCCTGCCTGACTCTTCTTTTCTTCTGCAGTCTGAGCCAGAAGGGTTCTCGCACTTCCATCTCTATGTGTGCGCCGCCTTCTTGATCAAGTGGAGGAAGGAGATTTTGGACGAGGAAGACTTTCAGGTGCGTGGCCAGGAGAGTGAGGCCTTGGCATGCTGAGGACAGAACGGATGGATGCTGTGGATGCATGTCTGGGAGTGGAATGGCAGGGGACCCGGGAGGCTGCCCTCCAGTGGGGCCAGAGGTCTTCCCAGTGAGGAGGTTTCTTGTCCCCAGAAGGCTGCAGAGTAGCTGTCCAGGCCTGAGAGATTCTCATGCAGCCATGAACAAGAGTCCATGCTCTTAAGAGTCACCCCTGAGACCCAGGGCATCCTGGGAAGTGAAGCAGCTATTCTCAGAGCACACGTGCTGAGGGAAGACAGGCAGCAGATGTGAGGCAGGAGGCTTAGAGATGCTGGGCCATAGTAAGCATTGCTTCTGGGTCCCGTGTGGTGCAGCAGGGACCCTCAGGGGCAGGGAAGGGGAAGGCTGCAGTAGTCAGGGTAAGCTCACCAAGAAGGGAACCTTTTAGCAAAGACTTGAGGAGGAGGGCTGGAGAGATGGCTCAGAGGTTAAGAGCACTGACTGTTCTTCCAGAGGTCCTGAGTTCAAATCCCAGCAACCACATGGTGGCTCACAGTCATCTGTGATGGGATCTGGTGCCCACTTCTGGCCTGCAAGCATACAGACAGACAGAACACTGTATAGATAATAAATAAATAAATCTAAAAAAAATAGAGGTCTTACGAACAAAAACAAAAAAGACTTGAGGATAAGGGAGCGAGCCATATGGCCACTGGGGTGGAGGAAATGGCCCTGTAGAGGCTTTAGACCAGCCTGGCTATTTAAGGGACCGTGAAGTGAGGCCTAAAGCAGGTGGCCAGTGAAGAGTGGGTGAGGTCATGTCTGAGCCATCAGGAAGGGCGCCCTGGCGCTCCTGGAGGGAAGAGGGGTCGTAGGAGTGGGCGTGAGCTTAGAGACTGCTCCAGTTTCTGGGTGGCTACCAGATGTGGGGAGTGTGGCCACGGTAGCCACCCTGGACACTGCTGTAATTCCTCAAGGGGCACTGGTCGTGGGTAATGATAGTGGAGGTGGAAGCGGCCATGTTTGGGGTCTTCTGTAAGTAGAGCCGGCTTCTTTTGTCTGGGTCTGGATTGACTGAGACAGATGCACTAGAACGATTCCTGAGTGTAGTGGGGCAGATATGTAGGGAAAGCAGGGCTTTGGTGCTGAGAGTGTTGAATGTGAAGTCTCAGGCTGGGTGTGATGCTCCACGGTGTAATCCCAGCATTCAGGGAAGTAGCAGGCTTCAAGTATATCTCTGGCTTCATAGCAAATTTGAGGTCAGCCTGCTGCAAAAGGAGAGAAAGAAAGAACTTTAGACACACAGGTGGAGATGACTAGGCAAGTAAGTGTATAAATGTCAGTGTTAGTGTCCCAGTGTCTAAGAAACGGGGCAGACTGGATGCATGAGTTTAGAAACCTTTGGTTTAGGGGGCTGGAGAGATGACTCAGCAGTTAAGATGTCCTAATTGTCATAATAGCAGGTAGGGAGCCCTAGCTCGGGGTGTCTGGGCTGGCAGGAGGAGGCCTGGAAAGGCCTCTGGGTGCCTGTGCAGGTCCTAGAAGCATATATAAGCAAAGGGGACTGACTCTTGGGGGAAAGGCCGCACCAGATCCTGAACCTGGCCCAGACTGAACTATGCCAGGTGTTTGCCAAATAGGGAGCAGTCAGCACAGCTCCAACCAGCCGTGCAGACATCAGCAGACACCATAGTCCTAGGGGAGGCTCTGTGTCCGGCAGGGAACGCAGTCCGAGGGAGGACTCTGTGAGAATGAGAGGGGTAAGGTGTGTGGGAGGAGGAGAAAAGGAGTTCACTTTCATGTCATGGGCCATGCAGGAGCAGGACAAAGCTGCTTGTTAAAACAAATTGTTTATTGCAATGCTGGAATTAAACTCGGGCTCCACTCACTAGCAAATGCGCTATCCTAGGAGCTGGATTCTGGGAGACCTTGGGGTTTATCTACCACCCCTTCCCCCTTCCCTCATCCCACATCCACAGCCTCAGTTCTAAAGTCTGGCTCTGTGTATCCCGCCCTGAGCTGCCCCATTCATTCTTGGATGTGGGGTTGGGAGTAGGTGGGGGTGGGAGGTTACTTTGGTCCCACCCCATCAGAGAGTCAGGCCCCACTATTAGGCACCAAGTCCATAGTGTCAAGGTGGATTTTCAGCTCTTCTGAGCTAAGGCTGCCTACATCTGCAATAGCAACCCCTGCTGGGAGAGCCAAGGGATTCCCCCTGCAGCCTCTGGTTTCTGTTCCCGATCCTTTAGCAGAATATACCACCAAGGCAGGTTGTGGATGTGAGACCCTGGGGAAGCCTTCTCAGAGGTAGTTGATTCAAACCCTGAACGGAAGTCCTGAGTTCTCTGCCCTGGGAAATTGATAGGCCTCTGTCGGCACTGTCACCACCTCCTGTGGGTGGTGCGACCACACCTTAGCACAGCCAGACATGTGCAAGCTACTGGGGCAGGAGGGAAACATCTCTAAAAATCAGAAATCCAGCAATGTGTGAGCTGTGCCAGACTGTGGGCATGCTGGCAGACAGCTCCCCTAGACAGAACAAGAAACTCACCCAAAACCAGGCAGAGGCTGCTCGCTCTGTGATCCAAGAAACCATCTTGTCACTTGAGGATGGGTCAAGGCAGGTGCTCTCTGGCCTTAGATGCTTAGCGCTCATATGGAAAACACTGAGCAAGAGGCCAAGGCCTAGGGACCAGAGCCCCTTTAAATGCACATTAAAGAATCAACCGGGAGTCATGGGGCTGCTGTCAATCTCAGGGAGCTTCTCGTTCTGTCTGTGCACAAGCTTTGGAGATGCCCACCCTACAGAGGACCTCTTCTAGGAGAGAATTGAGGCTTTGTTTTATTTATTCATTTTCAGATAGGGTTTCGTATAGCCCAGGTTTACCTCAAACTGACTATGTAACCAAGGATGGCCCTGAACTTCTCCTCCCACCCTACCTCACCCCAGGCTCCCAGAATGCTGGAGCTGCAGGGGTGGACAACACC
>NC_022028.1:50746933-50747236 GCF_000317375.1 Microtus ochrogaster | reverse complement strand
AGGCTCCCAGAATGCTGGAGCTGCAGAGGTGCACTATCAGGCTTAGGCCAATCAGAATTCCTAAGCGAAACAGTGGAAGGCAATGGGATGTACTAGGCCTGGGCCACAGAATGCAGGTAAATAAATCCATCCTTGACTCAAGGGTACAGTCGTGGACCACTGGCCAAGTGTAATGCTACTTTGAATCCTGCCCAGAAGAAGGGTGGAGGGAACCCTGGGAAAGGAGGGTGTAACACGACTAATAAAAACCTAGAGACAAGCCGGGCGGTGGTGGCGCACGCCTTTAATCCCAGCACTCGGGAG
>NC_022028.1:50741842-50746018 GCF_000317375.1 Microtus ochrogaster | reverse complement strand
AATACAAATGAAATATCACTACAAGAGGGTCTTCCTGTGAAAAGCAGGCAATGCTCTTAACTTCTGAGCCATCTCTCCAGCCCCCAGTGCAGTGATTCTATACATGATATTTTACTTAATCAGATAGTTTTGCCACCTTTTTAAAAATAATTTATTTTTGTTTTATGTGCATTGGTGTTCTGCCTACATGTATGTCTGTGTGAGGGTGTTAGATCTTGGAGTTACAAACAGTTGTGAGCTGCCGTGTGGGTGCTGGGATTGAGCCCAAGACCTCTGGAAGAGCAGTCAGTGCTCTTAACCACCGAGCCATCCCTCCAGCTCCGTCTTTCACCTTTTAAATCCATTTGCTCTTAATTCCTTTTTAACAGATTTATTATGGGCTGGAGAGGTGGCTCAGCGGTTAAGAGCACTGGCTGCTCTTCCAGAGGACCTGGGCTCAGTTCCCAGCACCCACATGGTGGCTCCCGACCATCCACAACAGGATCTATTGCCCTCTTCTGGCATGCAAGCTACATGCAGAGCACTCATACAGAAAATTAAACAAAGCTTTAAAAAAAAAGATTTATTATTTTTAAAAAGCTTTTGTTTGGATTTATTTTTCTGTGTGAGTGTCTTGCCTGCACGTTTGTATATACCACATGTGTTTCTGTACCTGTGCTGTTCAGAAGAGAGCATCAGATCCCCTGGAGCTAGAATTACAGATGTGAACCATCACATCAGTGCTGGGACCTGGGTCCTTTGCGAGAGCAGCCAGTGCTTGCTCCTCTGGCCTTCTGTCTAGTTGTTTCCAACTCCAGCCCTTGTCCGGTACCCTTCTCTTTGGGATGCTTGGGTTCCCAGCAGGTGCCTGAGCCTGGCGCTTTTGCATTCAGCTCTGAAAGGTAGTTGCAGGCTTCCCTCCAGCCTTGCCCTGCAGACAGGCCCAGGCCTGTGCTAGTTCAACTGACTGCGCATCCTGCTTAGGGCTCCTGAGGGTCTGCTTTATAGAGAATCTTCAGTCCGACTCTGGTAGTGACTGCTATCTAGGCTAAGCGTACCTGACTTGTGACCAGCACCTCTCTCCCTTGGCCGTGGTTATTCAGTTTCACCGTTTTTATCGAAAGAAAGACTGTTTCTCACTTTTTCAACACTGCTGTGGGGCAGGGAGCAGTCAGAGGTGGAACGCTGCAGTTCCAAGATCTGACACCAGGTGGCAGAGTGGCTCCTTACAACTAATCCTCTTTCTGTGCTTGATAGAATTGAGAAGTTTCTAGAAAGCTTCTACTAAAGCTAGAGTTAGAAGTCAGAGGTGGAGCCGGGCGATGGTGGCGCACGCCTTTAATCCCAGCACTCGGGAGGCAGAGGCAGGTGGATCTCTGTGAGTTCGAGACCAGCCTGGTCTACAGAGCTAGTGCCAGGACAGGCTCCAAAGCCACAGAGAAACCCTGTCTCGAAAAAAAAACAAAAAAAAAAAAGAAGTCAGAGGTGGCTCCCATCCCAGAAACGGCGCCCTTCTCCCGAGCAACACTCATGTTGGTTGGTTTTGCTTGCAAGTTACATAAAAGCATGGAATCATTATGGAAACACTAGAAGTTTCTGTTAAGGGGGCTGTGAAGAGGGCCAGCGAGATGGCTCAGTGGGTAAAGACAGGTGCTTGCCGCCAAGCCTGACTGAGACCGAACTCTGGAATCTATGCAGTGGAAGGGGAGAACCTGCTAGTCCTAAGGCTGTCCTCTGACCTTCACGTTCCACATTCAAGTACACACTCACACACAATGAACAAACCTAAAGAAAGTTTTTGAGACAGGGTCTCTTTATGTAGTCTTGACTGTCCTGGAACTAGCTATGGAACTCACTGTCTAAACCAGGCTGGTCTGAACTTAGAGAGCTCTACCTGCCGGAATTAAAGGCATATGCCACCACACTTGGTTTAATTTCTGGTTTTGAAAATTTATTATTTCATATGTGTGAATGTTTGCCTGCATTCATGTTTGTGTGTGGTGTGTGCCTAATGCCCGTTGGAGGCCAGAAGAGGGCATTGGGTCCCCTGAGACTGGAGTTATGGTTTTAAGCTACCACGCAGGGGCTGGGAATCGAACCCAGCTCTTCCGGGAGGCTAGCAAGTGCCTCTGTGTCAGCTCTCCAGCTCACCTTGTGTCTTGAGGCAGGCTCTTTGACTGAGAGCCAGAGCTCACCGTTTGGGCTAGGCTGTTTGGTCCCAAGCCCCAGGATTGTCCTGTCTCTGCTGCCTGCAGTGCTGGGAGTATAGACGCACCACTTTAACCAGCTTCCCCCAGTGCTGGGATCAAACTCAGGGTCTCCTGCTTCCAAAGGAAGCACTTTACCACCTTCTCCCCAGCCCCAGGACTATTCTTTCTTTAATTAGAAAAATAAGAATGTTCCAGTTTGGTTCCCAGTACCCACATGGTGGCTTAAAAACATGTATCTCCAGTTCTTGGCAATCCGGTGTCCTCTTTGACCTCCGGCAGGCACCGGGCACACACGTGGTGCACAGACATACACACAGATACAGACAGGGCATGAAGCAGCAGCAACAGTAATTTGATGACTGAAGTTCCATGTTCACTGTTATTTTGATGCTGTCCCTTCAAAGGCTACCTCCATGGAGTTGTTTGTGGGGTCAGGGCTGAAGCCTTGAGTAGTGGTTGCCAGGTAGAGAAGAGAGAGTGTCCCGGTGACAGGTGACAGGACCGGTGCAGGTGGAGATGGGGGCGTGGGTGGGTGTCCCCGTGACGGGAAGGGTGCAGGTGGAGACGGGGGGCGGGGGCTGGCGTCCTGTGACGGGAAGGGTGCAGGGGCAGGGGCACGATGAGCACGAAACAAGTGCGTGTGGCTGTGTGGATGTGTGTGCAGGGGGAGCAGTGAGCAGTAAGCAGTAGCCTGACAGAGAGCTGAGAACTGGGACTCACCATTTGGGACAGGTGCTGGCAGCAGGTGAATACATTCTGCTAGTGCCCAGTGAGATTAGGGGACACGTTAAATGCAGGGGTTGCAACTCTGCAGTCTCAACAGGAATGATTTTAAATGAAGAACCCATTAAGGATCTAACAAAAGGAAGGAAGATAGGTAGATCAATTGCTTCTTTTGAAATATTCATTTGTGAAGGCTGAGTAAAGAACTGTGAGAATTCTCTCTCTCTTTCTCTCACATATGCATGCACACACGCACACACCACCACCACCATGACACTAGTTTTCCTTGTATTGTTTCAGTTTTAGCGTGAATGCTACAGAAGAAGCCGGAAGGCTGTCGTTGGCCACAGTTCTCTGAGACAGTTTTACTCTGCAGCCCAGGCTGACTTGGGTCTTGCGGCCTTTTTCCTGCCAGTCTTCCAAGTGCTGGAATCACAAGTGTGAGCCACTGTGCCCAGAAAAGATTATACTTGGTTGGTTGATTTTTCAAGACAGGGTGTCTCTGTAGCTTTGGAACCTGTTCTGGAACTAGCTCTTGCGGACCAGGCTGGCCTTGAACTGACAGACAGAGATTTGTCTGTCTCTGCCTCCCGAGTGCTGGGATTAAAGGTCTCGAAAACAAAAAAAAAAAAAAAAAAAAAAAAAAAAGAACTAGCATATGATAGATGAAGCCCTGAGTTCAACTTCCAGCACTGGAGAAAAACGTGCTTACTTTATGAAATAATTGCAATGAAAACTTCTAAAAAGAAAACAGACAAATCTAGACGTGGAACACACATCTGTAATTCCAGTTGGTTGGAGGCAGGAGGATCAGAAGTTCAGAGTCATCCTTAGTTACGTAAAAAACCCAGTCTTAGTCTGGGATATACGAGATCCTGTCTCAGAAACTAAAGCAGGGCCTGGAGCAAGGTTCAGCAGTTTAGAGCAGGCCCTGCGCTCAGAGGATCCAGACTGGACCCCAGCACCGTGTCAGGAGGCCTACAACCCGCTGCACAGGATCTGGTGCCCTCTACAGCCTCCATGGTGGTCCACACTCACACACACTCACACATACTCACACACATTCACACAAAATCTGGGGCCTGGAGTTGAGAGTACTGGCTGCTGTTCCAGAGGTCCTAAGTTCAATTCCCAGCATCTACATAGTGGCTCACAACCATCTGTAACTCAGGTCTAGGACTTCAGACACCCTCACACAGACATCCTTGCAGGCAAAACATCAATGCACATAAAACTTAAAAATTAAAAAAAAAAAAATCTGATG